>NC_054378.1:50985849-51285849 GCF_017654675.1 Xenopus laevis
CCCTACTCACCTAATCATTTTCATCAATTTATCACCAGCAATTGACCTCACTTTTTATAATTATTTATAACAAACAGGGGTCTTAACAATCATTTAATTAATCCAATCTTTAACCCTTGTGTATTAATTACTTACAATCGCTTTTTATAGGCCCTGAAGAGATATACTACATGGCCGTAAACTTTTTGTCTTGCTTGAGCTCCCCTGCACATGTTTTAACAGGCATATTTATTAATAACTGGGTATGGGGCTAAGGATAAACAATGTCATGAAAGAGGAGTGAGGTCCATGATTGGGTTGTCACCTTACACCTGATACAGGTATATCCTAAAACCCATTATCCTGAAAGCTCCATATTACGGAATGGCTGACTCCCATAGACTCCATTATAATCAAATAATCCAAATTTTTAAAAATGATTTCCTTTTTCTCTGTAATAATAAAACAGTAGCTTGTACAGTGCTACGCAATATGTTGGCGCTATATAAATACATGTTAATAATAAAATACGTAGGGATGCACCGAATCCAGGATTCAGTTCGGGATTCGGCCTTTTTCAGCAGGATTCGAATTTGGCAGAATCCTTCTGCCTGGCCGAACCGAATCTGAATCCTAATTTGCATATGCAAATTAGGGGTGGGGAGGGAAATTGCGTGACTTTTTGTCAGAAAACAAGGTAGTAAAAAATGTTTTCCCCTTCCCACCCCTAATTTGCATATGCAAATTAGGGTTCGGATTCGGTTCGGTATTCAGCCGAATCTTTCGCGAAGGATTCGGGGGGTTCGGCCGAATCCAAAAAAGTGGATTCGGTGCATCCCTACTGGCAAAACCAGCCTATTGGGTTTATTTAATGTAGACTTAGGGGCAGATTTATCAAGGGTCGAATTTCGAAGTACAAAAAACTTCGAAATTCGACCATGGAATTAAAAAACTTCGAATTT
This sequence comes from Xenopus laevis, assembly GCF_017654675.1. Taxonomy (NCBI): domain Eukaryota; kingdom Metazoa; phylum Chordata; class Amphibia; order Anura; family Pipidae; genus Xenopus; species Xenopus laevis. The sequence continues at coordinate 50,986,791 of NC_054378.1, forward strand.
GAATATTGAATTCGAAGTTTTTTCAACAAATTTGGCAATCCTGCGGTCGAACGATTCAAACGATTTTAGCGATCGATCGAAGGATTTTTATTCGACCTCTAAAGACTTAGAGAATGGTTGTAGAATGTCCCCATAGGCTAACATAGCACTTCGGCAGGTTTAATTTGGTGAAGTATTGAAGTCGAAGTTTTTTGATGGGCGGCAGCATGTGAAGGCTGTCTCAGGTGGCATTACTGCTTGAAATGTGCCTGGCTGTGATCATCACAAAATAATGGCAACAAAGGTAAACCATATGGCAGCCTACATTTATATATAGAAAAAACAAGCAGAAAAAGTTTTGTGCAGAATAAACTACGATCAGCGAACCATTGAAAATAAGAATAAAAATGACATAGCCTTTCTTGCTTTTCCTCACAGCCCATTGTTTTATAGAATTCCATTGAAGATGTTTTTTTTACTAAACTCATCCTTCCTGTATGAAAATTCAGAGCCTGGAGAAGAAAAATTCCTGCAAACAGAGGCCATTGGCCTTTGGCGATGTTTATTAAGACTGTTTTATCTCCTCCTTTGTTCAGAGTCGCCAATTATTTCTGTAAACTTTTAATCGAACTTTATATTTGCACATTTTTTCAACAGGTGGAATGCTTTCAGCTGCAAAGATTTTCCAGCATTTCAACAATGATAAAATCGATATGACGAGGCACAAATAAACATGCCTCCGCACTTGTCACTAAGCTGCTTGCAGATTTGAAACTTCTTATGGCTATGTATGATGAAGACATCTTGAACAATCCCTTTCATTTAGCTTTCCAGAAACAGAGGCCTGATATAGTTGATAAAGTTGCAAAGGCACATGGAATTGTAAGTATCGCACACAAACACAATATTCATACCATATTTAATAATTATTTGCCTTATTTGAGCTTATATCAAACCTAACATCAGTGTCTCATCAATGAGATAATAATCCAGTCCAACCACTTTTAAAACCTTGTTCCATGTTACCATCTAGTGTAAATTGAAATTATGGCTTAAGAAGAACTACACTGTTTTCACAAAAGAGGGCTAACCCCTCTCTAGCCAACCCAACTCCCCAACTGTGCAGTGGGCACCCGAAAGTGTCCCAAATTAGACAAGTACAGGTATGAAACCTGTTATCCAGTATGCTTGGGACCTGGGTTTTTTTTCGAATAGGGGTCTTTGCATAATTTGTAAGTCCGAACTTCAAATCTACTAAAAAATAATTTAAACACTAATTAAACCCAATAGGATTGTTCTATTTCCAATAGGACTAGTTATATCTTAATTGGGATCAAGTACAGGTTTTATTATTTTATTATTACAGAGAAAAAGGGAATCATTTTTTAAAATGAAATCTATAGGAGATGGCTGTCCTATAATTCTGAGCTTTCTGGGTAATCGTTTTTCCAATAACGGATCCCATACATGTATATTGCATCCACAGTTGTTGGCATCAAAACAAAACACTTCTGACTCATAGGTGCCTACTCTGCCCACATGTGATACTCCCTGATTTTAAATCTCTGTGCCCTGGAAATGTTGATAATTGCTTTCAAAACTTATTTCAGTGACTAGACCTTTTACTTTATACCCTGTAGTTACTGAGAAATTGCATCCAGAAAGGTATGGGAAACCCAATATCCTTAAAGCTCCAAATTATGGGAAGGCATCTCTTATCTGATTGTTTGCCTAAATGGGACATATGACGGATAAAGGACAGCTTCAACCAGCGATGCGCTTCTGGTTAGACAGGATTTTCAAATCTTTCAATTGATATCTGGCTGATTTTCAGACTGATACCTGTCAGGCAGGCCAAGTGTTTGCCAGCATCAGGAAGCTTACAACACAGAAAAGGAAAATTCCACCAAGTGTACAGGGTGTGCTCCCATTTACACTATTTTTAATTAGAAGCTGTAGTACTTAATGTCCACTTTGTGACATTTGTTTTGGCACTAAGTCCCTTAGATGTGTAGATATTGGCAACTAGGCATAAACTATTAAGCCAGAAAAAATGTCCTCTTCTGGATTGATGATTGGACTTGCCTGGAACATGTCAGGCAGGATTAAAGGTTGGTCATATTGCAGGCAGAGAAAAGTGCCCTGCATAATGCAAATCTTCTGACCATTTAATCACTAGTATTCTGAATCAAGGCGAATTACTGTATAGCAGATACATGTAGGATACAGTGGTGTAGGACCTGTGGATGCTGGTGGTAGTGTTGGTCATTAAACAGGCTTTTCCGCCTCCATTCCCAGCTGCCCTCAGATAATAACACATCTAGGTTTATGATAACCTTATTCTGATTTATGCTGATGTCACTTCCAGTTCTGCACATATGGTGGGTTGGGTTGTGGATATAGCTGCTGCATGTCCGATCTTTTAGCGTATACAGATTGTGTGAGAATGCTTGTCCATCCAATTAGACCTGTGCAGATCTCTAGAGCTATATAAAAGCACTTGGCCTGCCTTCTTCTGCTTTTACGTGGTCATGGATCTCGTTGGGGACTAAATTATGATACATTTAAAAGCAAGGGATGCATTATGCATTGGATTGTAAGCTCTTAGGGCTCTTGCACACAGGCGTTTTTATGCATTTAACGAGCGCCTAACCGGTTTGAGCAAAAATAAATGCATTCGCTAATTGATTCTATTATATTCTGCCATGCTGTAAATTACTCATGAGCGTTCTGCGTTTTACTCCATTTGTGTTTCAGTGCGTTTGTTTAGTCGCAGCAGACTGCATTTTCTTACTGTTAACGATAGAGTAGAGGGTTACGTTTGGAACAGATAAAAAGAAAAAAGAAAGAAAAGGCGATTAAACTCAATATATTTGCTCAGCATGTGTTTATAAAACACAGAAGCAAACACCCTTGTGTAAGAGCCCATATGTACTTTGTATTTATTATTGTACTTTGTGTTTATTTGTATTTGTTATTGTACCTGTTTGTTAAGTTAATTCATTGTTCTGCTGTAAAGTGCTGCTTACATAGCTATGTAAATAAAAATACATGTGCATACATACATATACCAATTGGAAAATTGGAAAACATATTTATTTCTGGTGAACTGATCTGAAACCAACTGAACTGAAAAAAAGTGTTGGAAGGTGAACAACCCCATTAATGAATTTAAAATCTTGATTTGTAAGGGACCAAATGGTAAACAAAAAAACCCCCAAAAAATAGACATGTCTAATTTGTTATTTAGTAGATGAAATAATGACCTTTTGCAGATCGGATTATATTGTGTTTAGACTTGTGGCTGATCTTGTGATGCTTTCATTATGAATGTGAATATGTGAGACTGAGAATCCTCTGTTCTGTGTGTGTAACAAATATCATGGTTTAAGTGATGCAAAACAAAACAGAAAAAAGATACCTTATGTCAACAAGCCCTACAGTAATATTTTAAACTCACTTACTTAACTAATTGTAATTATAATTTAGGCTTCTTGAACACTAAACATTTAACATCAGCTCTTTTTTTTTTTTTAAAAAAAAAGCATAATGCTACAAATAAGCAACATTTTCCAGAAAATTAAGCATAGCTGGCATGAAATAATCTTATTCGTTTCCAAAACAGCCATAACATAATGTCTAAGCAACTGTCTGGAATAAGTTACAAGACAATTGTGCATACATATACATACATTTTAAAGGATTTAAATAGTCACAAAAAAGCTACAGACCTAGTAATGTTTGGCTAATCTTTAAATGCTGACATTTATTAACAGATGGATCACATTAAAATGTTTACCAAAAAGTCCATATTTCCACTTTGTTGGATCTAGTGATTTTATTCTCTAATGATTTTTACTGTAAGTCTTTGTTTAAGGTCCTGGTTCCATGCAAGGGGAGCGTTTCCAGCATCTTGAATTCTGCATGTCCTTTTGATTCGTATATTTTGAAACCCACAGAAGGGGGATTTGAGACAGAAAATGGAAAGGTAATGTGTTATGTATATTTATTAATAGAAAAATACAGTAACGTAACTAGAGGTGGGCAGGCCCTGGCGCAGGATGTGCAGCTGGGCCCAATCGCACCCCCTGCTCCCCCGGTAGTTACGCCACTGGAAAAATGTTTTAATAGCCGTTTCTTTTTGCCTTTTCATGCTGTTAAGTTGTTTTTTCTGCTTGCTTAAAACCATTGCAGTACAACTTTTTCCATTTGAAAGATTATTTAATTGTTTCAGGGACGAGTTATGTTAAAATTATAATGTTTTACAAATAATAAGAGCTACACTTTGCATTTGCATGGGTTATCAACACCTCACAGGCATCAGCAAGGCTGATGAGAACACTTATTAAGTTAAAGTTAACTTGTGGGTTCTCCTATAATGTAGAGCACATGGGCTACATATACTGTAGAAACTATGTAGTATATTCATAACCAACTAAAATTCGTTTTGCTATAAGTAACAATAATGATCATAATCACAATGTAGACTTTTTCAGCGTTTGTTAGATGAAGGCAACACCATGGTAGTAGGTGAACAGGTGCAGGGCCGGAACTAGGGGTAGGCAGAGTAGGCACGTGCCTAGGGTGCAAAGCTGGGAGGGCGCCAGGCACGTACCTCCTCTGTCGCCTACCCCAAGTCTGGTTCCCTTCTGTGGCCGACTCTATGTAGTTTTCGCGCTTTGTGCGCAAATTCGCGCATGCGAACGCAAATTCTCGCATGGGCATGCGCGCACGGGCCTGCCTAGGGTGCCTGCCCAGCATGGCCCGGCACTGAACAGGTGAGATTTTCTGTGAAAGCAGCAAGCGAGCTAGATTAATATAATGGATGATGGTCTATTTGGCTTTCTTTTTCATTTTTATAGCTGAAAGTAGGCATAAAAGGGCATAACTGTAAAATCCCATCATTATTTAGCAATCCTGCAGCACATTGTATCCCCTTAATGCAAAGCAGCAGGATATTTTAATCAGAAAAGCATAAAGATCGGCATTTATAAGCAGCTTCTAAGTGTAATGCCATTGGTCTGGGATAATAAACAGCTTTTAAAAGGGTTGTAAACGCAAATATTAAAGCTTGCTTAATGGAAGCAAATGTAATTCTGTGCAAATTTACAGTATGCATTCACTATATATTTATTTGTTAATGTCATTACTATTGAAAGCAGTTTCTCTCACCTGGTCACCTTTTTTCAGTTTAGTTGTTTTCAGATAGTTCCGCAAAAATAAAGCTTTCTGTTATGTATTTGTGACTTTTTTTCTAATATTGAATTTTAGGAGGTTATTTGTTAAAGTCTGATTTTTTTCTTCTAGTCGGACAACACAATTTTTTTTCGTAGATAAAAACCCCCTAGAGTTTCTCGAGACTTATTAAACCCCGAGTTAAACTGCCGAGTTCATGGCAGATGCCCCGTTGACATTTTGAAGATATCCTGATCTGCAGAATCCCAGAGTTTTTGTAAAAGGCAGCTGTTCTAATTGATACAATTGTTGCTAATATCACAGAGTTGAGGCTGAGAAATGTATCAATTAATGTAGCAAATTGTAACTGAATCTGCACCTGGAGTACTGAGCCAGAGGCAAGAACATTAAACTTTAGACTTAAATTTTGGAAAACCTGTAAAAAATAAAACAAACAGAACTGAAAAAAAGTTTTTGTGGTAAACAACTAAACTGATAAAAAACAACCCATTATTTTTTTCTGCTGGGGTTAGTGAACCCCATTTGAAAGCTGAAAAGAGTCCACAAAAGACAGTAAATAATTGATAAACTATACATCATAAAAAAGGCAAACTGAAAGGTTGCAAGGAATTGGACATTCTCTGAAGGATTAAAGTTAGCTTAAATGTGAACTACTCCGTGAAGTGTAACAAATTCACATTCTTGCTTTTTACAACCACTACTTTATTATAAAATACAAAATATAGAGAACATAAACATTACTAGTCACGTGACACCTTATTAAAACAGTTGTAAGGCTTTGTTATAACTAGGGATGCTTTACCGGGACAGCATAAGCAGGGGCCCAGTTAAAGCATAGTAGAGCTACCATGAAAAGGGGTGTGGCATACTGGAAAAATGGTTGGTTTAGGAAGTGCAGAGGTAGAATTTTGTGAATCAGGGGCATAGCAGTCTTTTGGGGCCCTAATATTTTTTTATGGCAACCCTGGTTACCACATACTGACATTGTTGCAGTGTGGCCTTTGGTGTAGGAAGTCAGGGCCCAAAGAGAAAATGGAAACAAATGCTGCAGCTATTTTTTGTTGTAACAGTGAACAGTTTTATTAGGTAAAAGACAAAACAGGCAATATTTAGGAGATTATCTTGCTCTATCTTAAGCCTGCCTAGTAATGCAACACACAAACTACTGATCCCCTCCAAAAAGGCAATGTACCTCACCAGGACCCACCCCCATAGTACAACCACCAATCAATCAAGTACCATTTATTATAAGTGAACATTCAATTACAAGTCACAGTTCAACAAATAGTCCTTCAGAGGAAATGATTCCTTTATAATTAAATCCCATAGTCCTTCCATATGCTGAGACAGACTGCAGCCTGATTAATGATGCTAGAATTGGCATGGCAATAGAAGAGGACTAGCAGATGCTGCTTTTAGTTGCAGTTATAAATACATATAAAATACAAATAAGTTACTTCATGGAGAGGGCAGGGTGGACATCTTTGGGCATAGCAGTGGTGCAACATGACAATAAGACTATAAGGCCAAGGTGCATATTTTGTTACAGCACACATACCACAATTTACTGCAGCCTTGTAAGTGCATAAGCTAAACATAGCTGCACTATGTGCAAGCTGATATGTATTTAATGTGTTTTACTTTGGGTGAAAAATGTATGTATACTTCTGTTGTGATAGCTAGATGATTTCTTGCATAATATATCTCCAACTCTCTGTAGCCATATTTAGTGTGCACTATAGAAAGTTAAGTGCTTTATTGGTAAGAGCTTAATGTATGCATTTCCCATTCTCAAGGCATGTTTGCTTAAGCATTCAAGCCCTTGCATATTGTAAACAATTTCCATTTTCTAGAAACTTGTACTTCTATTTTCTCTTAGTAGGTGAGGTAATATTTAAAAGTTAAAATTTCTAACCTCTTTAGGTCTGTTTTTCTCAGCATTTTGGATCTTGACACACTATCATCCAGATAGATTCTTTGACAGCTGCAGTACGTTCCTGCTCTGCTGACATGCACAGTGTTACCTATCCCAGCTCCAGTGAGGGAAATATTTTTGGGTTTATAGGTTCCCAGAACAACTGCTCCAGGAAGAGAATGAAAATTTTTGGGAACAAATTAAAGAGAAATGTTTGTTCTTCTAAATGGGAACCATTGAGCTAGCTCCCACACCAACCCATATTGGTGAGACGAGACAGACCTTTTGCTCAGAAAACTGAAGGCAATTAGCAGCACTTAGAGAAGCTTTTATCAATACAATGACACTTTGCTGAGAATCCCCGCTGCTTCTTTATTTCTAGCTCTCACACATGGCCAACATTAAAAAAAAGATATCTAAAAAGCAAGAAGGAAGGGTACATAGGGCAGCCACAATAGGGTTAAAAGGTGTTCAAGTACAAGGTTAGTTGAATCCACCTGAGGTGCACACACAGATCCTGCTCCTCTTTTGGGTTTGTACTTACACGCAGTCAATTTAGATAAAAGAAAAGGTGATAGTATAAATCTGTTTGATAAATATTTTAAACACAATCACATAACTCCAGTAGCCTACTCACAAACAGCATCAAGAGCGCATCACATTCAAAGGTAAAGTCCATACTCCTAAAGGAGGCCATACACTGGCTAACATAAACTGCCAACAGGCTAATTTATTGGGCAATGTATGGGGCCCTCCGACAGGCTTCCCCAATCAATATCTGGCCAAAAATCAGGCAGTTAATTGAGCATTAGAACTTCCCAACACACTTCCTGGTATGATACAGAGTGCTTGGATTTAAAATTCAATCACAACAATAACATAATACATGAGAGAGTAGATCTATTGGAAAACTTCCCCTGGAGTCACTAAATCAACAGGGTTATCCACACTTAACATTGTAGTGTAACAGGTAAAACATACCCTGTAATTTAGCATTAGTGCTAGAGCTTTACTTGCCCTTTTGTCGGGATGTCCCTTGTTATATTTGCGTGTTTTCTTTTCATTTCCAAAACAATTCTGTATATTGAAGCTAAACTGCTCAGCACTACGCTGACATTTCAAGGCAAAAGAGTTTAATTAGGATATGTGCCTTCATTTTATTGTTAACTTTATCAATCCTCAATAAAAATATGTTTTAAAATAAAAGAAAACAAATGTATAGCTGTAATGGAAACTGAACTAAAATATATTTTAACTCCCTTAACATGGATAAAAATATAACAAGGGAGTTGTTACTAACATACTGAGTGAGATACTTATCCATCATACATTCAAGTGTCAGTTCTAAAACACAATACATATCACCATGAGCCACCAATTAAATATATGTCAAGAGTAAATTAGTCTATGATGATGGACTGGGATGAAGTGTCATAATCTCCACCATACTGTACACCGAAAGGTCCAGTGATTGACAGCTGCTGTGTCTGTGTTTTCATTTCATTCTTTTTTTCTGAACCTTTTGGTGGAAAATGATCAGGACATAGCTTGTCTTTTTACAGTAATTGATTTCTACAGTGTCATCTTTTTTTTCTATTTCTATTTACAACAGATGATATATGATCTGCTGTTTAGTGTAATATATAAAACAATGTCCTACTAGCTGATCATTTAGAATTGTTATTTGTAATAACAATATGAGTTTGTAGTTTAATATGCCATCTGGCCTTCATACAGTTCACTGTAAGGTTCTATGGGTCAGAGCCTGAAGGAAAACCAGTAGTAGAAGTAGATGGAAGCCACAAGCCAAATATCAATGAAACATCAATTTACATTCAATTCTGATTTCCTGGATATTCTTAAAATACTATATTAACATTGTCTGTAATGACAATATGTTATATTTTTATTTACCTTGTTATGAGCTTATGACAGCTAAACAAGTATTGGATGACAGGACTTAAATGTAGTGTGTCCGAAAATGCTTTCTTTGAGGTGATGCCACTACAATGTAGACCCGGACGTTCTGCTTGAATTATATACTGTATCTCTTAAGTTTGGTATTGATGAAGAAGGTAATACCATCGACAACCTGAAATGAACACACACTCCTGGAGCCAGCTGGTGCAGATAAAGGATATGTAATCATAGATACATCTATGCATATGCATCTATTATTACATATCTCTAAATATGAAACGCGTTAGGACTCATTGTTTTAGCTAACTGGAATAAAATCAAGTTTTATCGGCACTGGCTTGCTCCAGGAGTGCGTGTACATTTCCGGTTGTCGTTGATATTACTCCCAAAACTACAGGTTCGGGGTGCTGCACCCGAGCCACCGGACTGCATCGGTGAGTGCGGTACATTTTATTGCCTAAATTCCAACATTCACTGTTGTTGTGTAGTGGTCGAGCCTGAACGCGATAGACCTGAGGTCTTTACACCCAGGTTCTTTTAAGCACCGGGTGAGCCACAGTTTTTAAATTATTTCACAGCTGTGATTGAGCCTCAAATTTCCCCTTTTCGTGTGTATTGTTGAAGGAGGGGCAGGAGATTTCCCTCCTTACAGATAACTTGTGGAAAAATATTTATATATACTATTAAAAAATATTTTATTGACTATAAAATTGTGTTTATTATCATTTAAGGAGATCTTTATTCAAGTAAACCTGGTTAAACTGGGTTCAGGGTTTGCCTACCACCTCACCGTTCCAATTCTTTTTGAGGAGACTTTCTACAATGAAAAAGAGGAAAGCTTTAACATTCTGTGTATTGCGCGTTCATTAGAAAAAGAGCAAAATACTGGTATTTACATTTCTTTATAATAATGATATTAAGTAATAAGGAGCTTATTTTTCTAACCTTTGTTCTTGATACCATCTTTAGTAAAAAAATATTCCAACTTCTGCTTAGAGCAGTTTTAATACTTTCAGCATTGTAGTAAAGGTTTTGAGTTATTAACTAATGGTATCATAAGAAACTGTCCCTTTTTAGAACATGTCATGTTATAGCAGGGTTTCACTTTACTTTGGGGAATGTGTGACAACCAGACTTCTGGACCTTAATGTAGCAGTGGCTCTAAACATCCTGCTTGCCACTACTCAGATGTTATCACCACAAATACTAGCCAGATTGGGGCATATTTATGCAGCTATGCCCTTCCAGGTTCATGCAAACAAGCAGAACTCTGACCCAGTAGTGAGACTCACATTCTCTGCAATCCGTTGCACCTAAAACCTGGCAAGCTAATCACTAAGCCATAGCAATGGATTGTAGAACACTCAATTGATCTCATTGTGTCTGCAATTGTTTGCCGAAACAAGACAGCCATAGATTTATATATATGCCCTTAGTATAACTAGGTTGCATGGAAAGAACTCTGAAGACTGAAAATGAACTATGAGAATGTAACAGAGTACTAAAGTCTTGGTTATTTTACTTTGTCCCACAGAACACTCAACACCCTCAAAATTTTGCACTCTGAAAAATATAGAAGATGTTAGAGAATTTTTGTGAAAGAATGCTGAGAAGTTTTGCGTCTTTTCGAAGCACATTTCAAGTTAAAAGGAAAAACCTTCGCCATTACATTGTAAGGCTTTTTTTTATTCTCTTTCAGTGTGTTTGTGTAAATAAATGCCATCAAAACGAAACCTATAGATCTCAAAGCAAAATTTCTGGAGTAATCCATACATTTCCAGACTTACTGTGCACTTGTATATCTTGTAGGGTCAGACATAAAAGGCCATCATGATCATGTTGTTGCTTCGGACTTTAATTTGCAGGCCAATTATTCTTTGGTCATGACCACCTTAGTAATTTTATTTTTTGATGGTTCTTTTCTTATTTGAAGCTATGAAAGCATGTAACAAGACCCCACAGAAATAGTGGCAGGCAGTTGAATGGTTTTGCAAAAGAGATATAGCTATGACTTAATTAATTTTTTTAAAACAGGCATTTGAATGCGACAATGTCATATAGAATAATATGTCTATTTCACCTTAAAGAACACTCTTAATATGCCCAAAATTACCATTTCAGATAGTTCTGAATGCGTGTAATAATTCATTCATAAATAAGTAGGGATGCTCTGAATCCACTATTTTGGATTCAGCCGAACCCCTGAATCCTTCGCAAAAGATTTGGCCTAATACTGAACCAAATCCTTATTTGCATATGCAAATTAGGGGTGGGAAGGGGAAAACATTTTTTAGTTCCTTGTTTTGTGACAAAAAGTCACGTGATTTCCCTCCCGTCCCTAATTTGCATATGCAAATTACGATTCGGATTCCGAATTCTGCTGAAAAAGGGCGAATCCTGACAAATCCCGAACCAAATCCTGGATTTTGTGCATCCCTATAAATAAGCAAACCTGTTACAGTAGAAGGCTTTTAACTAGCAAGACACTTATAGATTGAATGCTCTTTTCTGTGAGTTCATAGTATTTAAAAAATTCTTTGTTATTGGCAAGTTCTAACAGCACTATTTTTTTTACTATTTCAGGACTCTGTGAACGCCCTGTATACAAGATGCCTTCAGCATTTACTACGAGACTCACACTTGGTAAGAATCTGTGTTTAATGGCCATGCAATGCGATATTCTCTGTCTCAAATACAACTTTTTTTTTGGGATTTGGGGTCTGATGATACTCGATAAAAAGTATGTTATGGCCTAAAAGGGTTACACCTAATTTACAATAGTGCTGTCTGTTTTTCCTGAAGTAAAGACTTAAAATGGGAACTGTAGGCCTGTTGACAATTTATATCTACTTATATACTTATCCACTAAACCATGTATAGATAGGCTGTGAGTAAACTTTTTTTTTTGTCATTTCTGTTGTGAATTCATTTTATCTGTCTCTGTAGATGTATGTACATCATGGTATTTATGAACTAATCTTCAAACAAGTTGGAACAATTGAAGCAAGTGAAGTAAGCCGTTTATTACTAATCAGCCTGGAAAATCTACACTAACCCCTATCATGCTTTTGGGTGTTGATTCCATATGCAGTTTTTACTGGTTTTTGTACATTTCCCCCTTCTCATAAGAGTTCTGAAAGCTAGGTAACCCTCTAAATGGTAAAGGTTGATCAGTTATTTGATACATCTCTCAGCATCAACAGAAAAATACCAGTTGTAGGGATGGGCGAATTTGACCTATTTCTTTTCACCAAAAATTTGCTGGCGGCGAAATGTCGCAGACTGCCATTAAAGTCTATGGGCATCAAAAAAAATTTGTCGCTCGCCGACAAGTCTATAGGTGTCATTTTTTCGGCGAAAAAATTCACCCATCCCTAACCAGTTGCTCTGACAATTTTAGGTAAACACTGGGAAGCATCCTCATTAGGGGCTGAGGGTACTGCTGCTGCTGAGCAATGTATTAAACTAATGTTAGTAATATTTCAAACTGTAACAACAGCATGTAGAATTTGTACCAGTCAATTATTTCGAAAGCTTTATCTGTAATACATTTTCTAGGCAAAGGTTCCTCCCACCACCCCCAAAATCTGGCTTTGACTTCTGTAATTAGAAAGTCTCTTATTTTAATTAATAAAAATGATTACATTTTCATTGTTGTGATAGTTCTGTTACATTCTGGAAAATAAGTTTGCCTTTATACTACTGTCCTGTGGGAGCAGATACTATGTATGCTGTAGTTAATTGACTGTCTTAAACAAAAAACAGAAATATATCACATAACTGTAATAACAACCACACTATGAAGTTTGCTACCATTTTTGCTGAAGTCAACACTCTTCAATGTCTCATCATAAGGTATAGACTGACCGTGTTATTTTGTGGATTATCCAATTTGTATCATTGTCAGGATGCAGCATTTAACAAGATTACAAGAAGTCTTCAGGATCACCAGCAAAAGGATATTGGTGTAAGGAGTTCAGGTAATTGAGAAGTATTAAGAGCAATTTCAATACTTAATTCCAGATATCTTTTTTTTTAAGCTGACAGGAATATGCCAATGCATTAGAGAAATAGCCTGAAAGACACTGGTACGTGGACTTTTCTGGGTAATTAATTGCTTTTATGGGATACAGTTGAGAGACGAGACCAGGAAAAAGAAAAAGGGCACGTATTTAGTGTAGGAACAATTAACTATTAATTCATGGTATAATTTTCATCTTGAAGGGCCAACTTATTAATAAGGGTAGGTTTTATTTTTTTTAGATGCATTGATTGTTTTACTGCAGTGTTTCCCCAAACTCCACTGTGTTTTGCAGCATTAACATACCCAGTGCAAAGCGTGTATTATGTCGGTTGAATAGATGCATATCCCCCCTGCAGAAACTATTATGCTTGAGGAAAGTGGTACAGACGATCATGCATTCTTCTAGTCAGAGAGGTATGTAACCAGCATTTGTTCATCATTCAATGAGGTTTTCATATAAACATTTTCACTTTTATGTCTTTTTACTGTTGTGTAATTTGTGATTTGAAAGCACTATTGTAACTAACAATGTGAACCCCCCCCCGCCCTGCAACCACAGTTTACAGGTTACTGCTCCTGAACCACGATGCCATTTTTAATAGGTAGCGCTATACCTGCCAGAAGCATCCCCCACCCAATACTTCTGCCACTGTGGCAAAGATAGTAATGTAACCCATCCCTAGACTCGTACTGTTATGTAAAGTACACACAGCATACGAAGACTATCAAAAAACTCTAATTTTGTAGGCAATTATGAGTAATATATGGTGTTGATTTTACATGGTGCTAAAAATTATCATCTTTAAAAATAGCTCCTTTATTAGAGCTCTCTATAGATGATTTCTGGTCCCTGTTCCTGTTTCAAATGAGGGGTGGGCATGTCCTTACGGTCCCTCCCAGAAGCACAGTAGGAGGGGGACAGCCAAAGACAGGCTTCAGTTCCCTATCGGTTCCTGCTAGCTTCTGATTGGTTCCTATCCTACAGTGCAGTGAGCTGAGTGCCGACTACACCCTGCACAGCCTTGGGAATTCAGGGAGCAGGGAGTGGAAGAAAAGGAACAATTATTAGGGTTTTTGCATAAATATTGAATAAACCAGCACAATTACAATATTGTAATAAGTAAAAGTTTTAAAATGAATGGACTTAACAAATAAAGGTGGAAAGTTTGTCTCAGCCAAGTAAACCATAGTAACCATTTAGCAGTCAGCTTGTACCATTCTTATGCTGTTGGAACAGTGACTGAAGAAGCTTACCCTGCTTCCATGTTGATTAGGTTTAAATTAATATTTACAGTATATTTGTGCTTAATAAGAAGTTTAGTTGTATCTTGCTCAGAAAACCTTGTTCTGATATCATCTCCCTTCCTTCTGTCTTCCATATTCTATTTCTGTTTCTTAAAGCACATTGCTAGGGGAAATCAAAAAGAAGTGGAGAAGTTACTGAGCCAAGGTGACGGGGATGAAGAAATTGTTCAAAAAATTTGCCACCCACTCTGCTCATGTGACAACTGTGAAAAGCAGGATTCTGGGTAAAAACAGTTCTATTACGGGGAGCTGTCGATTGACACTTTTGCTTTGTGATGCTTTGAGCGTCATACGGATATATTTATCAAAGAGTGAAGTTAATAGTGAAGTTCCACCACTAGAGTGAAATTCCGCCACTCTCCATTCATTTCTATGGGATTTTTATAGGCGTATTTATCAAAGGGTGAACTTTCACTTTCACCCATTGATAAATACGCCTTTCAAAATCCCATAGAAATGAATGGAGAGCTGCGGAATTTCACTCTAGTGGCGGAACTTCACTCTTTGATAAATTTACCCAATAGTGTCTAAATCTACGTGATTTAGATTTTGGGTGGCCAAACTGGTCAAAGATTGGCTAGTTTGGTGACCCTGTCATACCAGATTTTAGTCGGTATGATCAGCTTTAGTGGACTTTTTTGAATTGCAGAAGCAGCATTCACCCAACAGGAATGGAGTGTTTCACCATCCATGTTGCTTGTGTTTCATTGTACCTTGTTTGACATAGATTAGTAGTAATTTGTATATATGTAGGTATCACATTATTTGTAAAGTGCTGTTCATCCAGGAAGCGATAGCTACTAAGCAGTCTGAACTGCCAAAGCAATTTGGGTCTGAACTTCAGCAGTTAGTGAAGGGGTCTCTAATTATATATGGATGTCTTTGGCATACAGTTGTATTTAAGGATATATGAAGATATAAGGTATCCTTAAGAGAGATTGTACAAGGAGAACAACAGAGGACCAATTACAGAACCCTGAGACACCCCCACATTATTTGTTTTAAAAGTGTTTCAAAACTAGTGAAAAAATAATTTGTCTCCTGTTTTTTTTAAGGAAACTTAATGATACTTCAGTTGTTACCCCATTCTCTAGAGATGACCGAGGTTATACTCCCCTTCACATTGCAGCACTTTGTGGTAAGTAGGTAAACACCTATTCCTCAATGCCAGTGCTGTTTCTGTTCTTGTTGGGATGCTGTAGAAATATTTTTGGGAAAATGTTATTGGGCAGGTATCTGTAAATGTAATTGTTACTTTAATCTAATTAAATAATTGAGAATATTGGATGAGCACACCGATACTGCATCAATGTATCCCCCTAACCAGTCACAGAATAAAGCATTGCATTTTGTACACACTGTATTTCATAAATGAAGATTTAGTCACATACATCCGCACACTATATATATTTGTACTATACCATAGGACCCATATTGATCATATTGAAACAGAGCATCACCTGTTCTAGTTCCACATTAGAAGTTTGTATATACAACATATTCATATTTATAATATCTTGATAATAGTAGTATTTTTAATATTTTATAATACTGTTATAATACTGTTATTGATTTATAAATTGTCTTTGCCGTTTTTAGGACTTCACTGACTTCACCCTTTTTTCCCCTAGGCCAGGCTCAGTGTATCGACTTACTCATCTCTAAAGGAGCTATAGTTAGTGCCACAGACTATCTTGGTTCAACACCACTTCATCTCTCTTGCCAGAAAGGCCACCAGAAGATTGTAGTAAGATGCTTAAGGTTTAAAGTTTATCTAAAATCTTTTATAATGTGTAGTCTGAAGTTGTTTTATTATGGTTATTATGGCTTGTTATCTATTTTACTTGGGTGTGCCTTTCCTGGGAGAAGTGGAAAGGAATTGAAGATAAAATAATATTAATATAAAAGTATAATTTTTGTACAGCAGTTCAAGTATAAGAAGCTGCTAACCTAAAATAAATCCTTATGATGTGGCAACATACTGTGGACAGTTCATTTTAGAGATAAAAGTTTATCCAGGAACTGGTGCGATTGCTATTTTAGGAGTCAAAAAAGAAGGGATTTTCAATCGCCTTTCTCTGAATCAACTAGTAGGCAGGTTTCAGTTAGGCAAAAAGTTCTAACTTGATGAACATGAGTGTTTTTCCAACCTCATCTACTAAGTTACAAATAATGTGTAGACATATGTATGATGTGTTGCTGGTAGAGGTTAACTTGCTTTTATGGATCTCACACTCATTGATGTTATTAATGTTATTTTCTTCTTTTTAAGCTTCTGTTATTGCATTATAAAGCATGCAGTGATATACAAGACAATAATGGCAACACACCACTATATTTAGCTTGTACATATGGGCATGAAGATGTAAGTATTTTTTTATGCGTAAAAATAGAAATTATAATTCTAAGCCAACTTGTATACAATGCTCCGTTATATTAAAGTTATTTGTTAATATTTTCATGTCTCTTGTGATTTCCTCCAGTGTTTGTCCTGACTAATTATTGAGATGTTCTATTGATTGTCAGCTCTCCTTCAGGCAAGACTCCCATTCTCACTATGTAGTGCATGTTTTATGACATAACAGCCCTGTGAAAGAGAATCACAGAAATGTGCAATGCATTATGGGAAGTAGAGACATAGCTAGAGCTGATCTGACCATTGCTATGTTTCTTTAGCCAGGCAAGCCGTTGTTTAGAATTACAATTTATTTTTCTTATTTTGGTGGTTTAGTTTAAATTGACTGAAATGGGAAAAGAACACATTTTCATTTCATTTCAGTTTCTATAAATGTTCTTTAAATTGCAAGGGCATAGACTATTTTGCACAGTGAGGATTTCTGTTTATAAAGTGACATGTACATAAAATTACATCCTTGTAAACAGTGCCTCCCAGTGTTAAAATATGATTAAAATGTCAGAAGAAATGCTTGGCTTTACCAGTTTACCTGCTTATTTCTGAAACATGTGAGCACTTCTTTCTACTCATTTAGGAAAACTATTGTAAACTGTACAGTGGGGTAGGGAATTACAGATTTATATTTAAAACAGGTGCACACACACACACCTTAATTGTTATTTATTCTTACAGTGTGTGAAAGTCTATTACGATTTAAACTCCTGTAAAATTGATATGGTTAATGAGAAGGGAGATACAGCTCTCCACATACAGTAGCTGCTCGATGGGGCTATCAAGGAATTATTGAGGCCCTGCTAGAGAATGGAGCTAATGCTGACATACAAAAGGAAGGCAACGCCCATACAATGTGCTTTAAACTAAAAGGTAAGCAATCTTCAGTGTTCCAAATTTAGTTGTTTTGGTCACCACTAATATCTTAATGCATGTTTTGTGAGAGGTTTTAAGGGTAAGCACTTCATCCATTTTCTTTGTCCCCTTAGCAATTTTTAGATGCACTAAAATATTATTGGAACAGTCATCATGCTCGTTACACACTTTTGATAGCATAGCAAATACAACCTAGACTAGATACAGGTATGGGGCCTGTTATCCAGGAAGCTAAGGACTTTTGTGAATGAGGGGTCTTTTTGTAATTTGGACCACAATACCTTAAACCTACTAAGAAAAAACTTTTCATTGAAATCAATCCGAAGAAAGCCGGAAATGTGGAAGATGGCGTATCCTGTTGAGTGAAAACACCAGACTGATTTTGCCTTCAAATTATATGATAATCCTAGTGATTCACTTAATTTTGCCACACATAGATATGTTATTGGATCATTTTCTACCAATAAATACATGACAAATATAATAATTGTTGGTTTGTTTGTTTAACTCAGTTTTCTTCATCTACATTAAGGACTTCAAATGTCATATTATATTCATCCAAAATTGTTTAAAGGGTTTCCAAACTTTCATGTGTGTTTGTGTGTGTGTGTGTGTATGTATGTATGTATGTATGTATGTGTATATGTATGTATATATATATATATATATATAGATATATAGATATATAGATATATAGATATATATAGAAGTAGTGGAGATCGCACTCACAGGTCTTAAGTGTAGTAAATAGCTTTTTATTGTGGACAATCGCTGATGTTTCGGCTGATACAACAGCCTTTCTCAAAACTTTGAGAAAGGCTGTTGTATCAGCCGAAACGTCAGCGATTGTCCACAATAAAAAGCTATTTACTACACTTAAGACCTGTGAGTGCGATCTCCACTACTTCTATTGATCCTCCTGAATGACGATATATATATATATTTTTTTTTTTTTTTTTGTTACAGCTTGTTTTTTTTTCCTTCTAGATTCTAACGCTCATGGAAACGGTCTATGTAACAAACGACCAGAGACAGATTATCTCTGAGGTTAGTTTACATAGGTAGGCTTAAAATGTGTCATCCATAATCAACAAGAACAATTATTAATGTTGTTAACACAAGGGAAAGTGCCCTTTTTCAATTATGTTGTAGTGTTGTGTTTGTGTTCAGGAGATCTGGGCACACTGGTCTCAAATAATTACGAAACTGTAACAAGCTTTATAATGGCAAGTCTAATTGGACATCCTCGCCCCATTGAAAGAATTAGTTGATCTAATGATCCATGACCTCTGTGTATTTTATAACTTCTAATGTCTACACATTCAAGTTGCCAACTGACATTAGGTCATAACCAGGTTTGCCCATATTGTACAAATTTATGATATAGACCTTGTTCAAGCAGTATAAAATTCGCTTTTTTTGCATTTTGCTGTGTGAAAATGTGTCCTTTGTACAAGAAATGTAGAGTAATTCATGGTCTGCTAATACTCTGGCTGACCAAATAATGGGATATAAAAGGCAGTTAGTACTCTGGTGCCTTTTTTGGGTTATCAAGGTAGATTTTAGAAGAAGCAAGACACTAAGCAATCTTCATTATTATGACTGGATAGTAAGCTTATAGCACACAGCATTACATGTTTAACATGCATAATGATCTATGGAGCATCATTCTGCATCTTGTTAAGGCACAATTATCCTACACCTGGCATATGTCCATTAACCATTTTCAGGTTAGTAGGATAACCCTGAGATGCATCTTCGGTGGTATTTGGTGTTAGAGGAATGGAAATAGATCATAAATCTGCAAGCAACTGTGGATACATCCCCTTATAGTGCAGTAAGAAACTGAGGGATCAGTCAGTTGTGGCCTATTGACATTGTGGGATACAAAAAAACTCTCTGCTTCACACATCAATAGTCAATTTTTTAACCAAGACTATATTAGGGGCATAAAAGTCTCCTGAATAAACAACAGCTGAAATGAGCCAGCAGGAAGTGGTAGACCTGGGTGGTGCAGGCAAGGTATGTTTTGAAATGTTTCCCAACAAAGGATATCCAACAGTTATAATATTAATATTGAATAAATATAATTTGTTCCATTTATGGAATTTCCCTGACATTTAGTAAAGTCACTCTTTGCACTGCCTTATTTAGTAGTACTGAATATTGTAAGTGGCACCAACCAACCAACCTGGCAGCATCGTCACACAGTAGCATGCTACTGCATTAATATATTGGGGATGAATCCGAATTTAATTACGTATCCCTTCCATTCCTGTCTCCCTGCCATTGTTGGTTACAATACAGTCATTGGGCAGATCCCTTCAGTCTGAAGATGCAATCAGTGAATCCTCACAATCCAGTTTGTCTTCTGCATCACCTGACACCAGACAAGAAGACCTGAAAAGCAAATACAAAGAGGTATACTTTTAATTTTTTTGAGAGGTGCCTGTCAATGTTTGTCCCAGACTTGATACTGACTTTTGATCAAACTAAAGGCTACAAGTAAAAATATGTTTTTGCCTCAAAGCAACTAAAGCTCTAAGCAACTTATACATTCATTACAAATGTTCTATGTTTTGTAAGTTATTTGTATATGTATTGCTATTGAAAGCAGCGTTTGTCTGTCTGATGGTTCAGACTGTTGAAATAATGTAAGACAAAGCAGCTGATTAATAGACCTGTCTTTGCAGGGGAACTAATACTTTTGCAACATTGTTTAAAAAGAAACAACCAGGAGGTAAGCAAATGCTGCTTTCAGTAGCAATTGGTTTTACAAATAACTTAAAAAACACTGGACATTTTTAATAACTGTATATTGGAAAGTTGCTTAGAATTATGTTTTGTGTTATTCAGATTGCCGTGCCCTTTAAGGTGCCCATTTGTCAACTTGCCAAACAAGCAGATCTTGGTCCGTTTTAGCCACCCAAATGCAAGGCAGAATAAGACTGATCCAGCTGGATCATAGACTACTGATGCACTTCTCAACCAAGGGTTTTTTTATTTTTAAACCTGTCCAACTGATATAAGCCACTTAGGACAGATATTGGTTGGGCAGGCCCAAAGGTGGGCCCCAAACACAGGCCAGTAAGTTGCTGACTCCGTCTGGAGGGACCAAGTCCACAGTTTTTATCGGCCTGTGTATGTTCATCTTCTTATTCGTACAGAGAAGGGAACATCTGAGACAAAATAGCTCTCTGAATTGTCCCTGCCTATTTCTCCTCAATAATGTATGTGCTGTAAACTTTCAAACAAGCAATTTTCATGGACTCTATAAAGAGATTAAGCCTATTGCTGTGAATTACTTTTTACTAGTTGGGAGGAATCTGGCTGCACTAGGATTTGCACATGGCAGCTTTTTGTAGAGAAAAGGGTACAACATCACCCCTTTTGGAGTGCGAGTAGTGTGTCTGTTGATGCTGCTTTCTTAAAGGGATACTGTCATGGGAATTTTTTTTTTAAATGAATCCGTTAATAGTGCTGCTCCAGCAGAATTCTGCACTGAAATCCATTTCTCAAAAGAGCAAACAGATGTTTTTATATTCAATTACATATTTGCTACAATAATCCAAAAGTAGCAAATATGTAAAATATGTATTGAGAACCAACTGTTCTTGTGCAGGAGACCCTCCCCCAGAATATAGAATATTACAGCACAGTGAAATGAATAAACAAGCCTGTGGGTTATTACAATATAACTAACATGTAACTATTATCCCCCCCAAGAAACTGTCACTCATATACTTTTTCATATATTCCTTTTTTATTCATTTTTCAAAGTTTTTAAAGCAAAAAAAGAAGAGCAAAATAGAGCAGAGAATCCATTTTCCATCTCTGTCTGTGGTATTAGGAGAGTCAGTTCTACGGGTTTTGCGTGGGATTCACTGTGCAAGCAGCTTCTTAGTCTTGATCGATGGCTTCCTACTTCTTCTAACTGGAACATGAGACCCAGGTCTCCACGTGGAGTTGATTCAGTGCAGTCCGGGAGTAAAACACAGAGAATATTAATCAGTACATTTCAATTCTTTTTTTCTAAAACAGACTCGGGAGCAAGATGAAAGGTTCTCTCAAATCAAACATTACCTTTTGGTATGTAGAGGCACCGTCTTTGCTTTACCATATGCTGAATTCTGGACACAATTCCTCAAAGAAGTCCGTGGTTGGGCGTTGAAGGAAAGAAATAGGTTCACAGATTTCTTAGCAAAATCTCAAAGACAAGTAACAAAACACAGTGACTATTTATGTGCAACTATACAAAGGCTGCACCACGTTTATGAAGAAGATATTTACCTCCACATTTTCCTAAGATCAAACACCAGCTGAAAAGCATAAGAAAGAATGTATGATAGAAATAATGCAGATAGCCCATAGTAAGTGAACTGAAAGGTGAGCCTTCGAGGTGCCAGGGACATTAAAGCTTGTGGCATCAGCAGTAGAGATGAATTCATCCCATGGAATCATCACGCGCCACAAGTTTCATCCTGCGCCCTGTTAGTCACCTGACACCACAGTCAGCTCTGCCCCCAGCTCAATACTAAGTGCCACCCACAATTAGAGATGGAAAAGCCAGGGGCCCAGAGATAGAGAGCCTTAGTTCAGGGTCGATGGCAGGTGACCCAAGGTGGGAGGGCCGAAGATGGGGGCCAGAGGTGGGGGGGCAATGACGGGGGCCAGAGGTGGGAGGGAAATGATGGGGGCCAGAGGTGGGCGGGGCAATGACGGGGCCAGAGGTGTGGGGGGGAAATGGCGGGGGCCAGAGGTGTGGGGGTAAATGGCGGGGGCCAGAGGTGGGGGGAAATGGCGAAGGCCAGAAGTGGGGGGGAAATGGCGGGGGCCAGAGGTGGTGGGGGAAATGGCGGGGCCAGAGGTGGTGGGGGGTGATGGGAGCCCGAAGTGGGGGGAGCAATGACGGGGGCCAGAGGTGGGGGGAATGGCAGGGGCCAGAGGTGGGGGGCAATGACGGGGGCTCGAGGGGGGGGAAAGGCGGGGCCTGAGGGGGGGGAATGGCGGGGGCCAGAGATGGGGGGGCAATGGCGGGGGCCAGAGGTGGGCGGGGGAAATGGCGGGGGTGAGGTGGGGGGAATGACGGGGGCCAGAGGTGGGGGGGGAAATGGCGGGGGCCAGAGGCGGGGGGGAATGGCAGGGGCCAGAGGTGGTGGGGGGAATGGCGGGGGCCAGAAGTGGGGAGGCAATGATGGGGGCCAGAGGTGGGGGGGGAAATGGCGAGGGCCAGAGGTGGGGGGGAATGATGGGGGGGGAAAGATGGGGGCCAGAGGTGGGGGGGCAGAAGTGGGGAAGGCTGATGGCAGAGGTCTGAGTATAGGAGGGCCGATGGCGGGGGCCCTAGGTAGAGAGCGCAGAGGGTGGAGGCAAAAGGGACCCGCAGATCTTTCCCAACTGGGACTCAGGAATGACAGACCCTGAATCATTTTTATACCACCTGATGGGTTGATGCAGCCTGGCTCTTCTATGAATGACAGGGGCTCTTCACAGACTGCACTGACATCCACAGTCGGAATCTGCAAGAAGGAATATACACATTTGTTTGCTCTCTCTCATACTATTTACTATTTGTAGGGTTCGGACTAAAAACCAATATAGTGGCAGCCCCAGGTGCACTGAGCTAGGAGTGTGCGGGTATATTTGCATGTACTGTACAGTGTCTTAAAAAAAGAGGCTTTTTTAACTCTTACCCTGCCTTGCCCAGAACAGAACCAGCCAAGCACCAACCACATTTGTCATAGTCTGGCTAAGGGGATGGGGGTTTGGCGTTTCAAGAATATACCTCCAGCCACAGCACTGAAGGAGAAAGGACCTGCTGAATTACAGAAAATAGCAATGATTGGTTACTTCAGGAGAAGGCAAATGAAAATGTCTCTATAATGGAAGGAAGCCACATCATGAACACAATACACTTACTGAACTTGTAATAAAGGGACCTGGGGAAATACAATAGGTGAAGTGGGCCAAAAGGTGAAAGAATACATTGAGACTCAATTGGTAGTTTTTTTTGTTTTTTTTGAAAACGGTTGAATTCTCCATTAAAGTAAAATGCCTACTATGCCCAGGTCGTATCCCACCAGAATAAACCTGATACTTGGTGTGCAGAAAATGATGTTTCCTCCAGATAGAGCTGCTGCAGTGATGGACTTACCGATTGTGGCTTGAAAGGAGGTGGAATCTTCCTGTTCTCCAACGCTGCCCAGTCAACCGATCTATAAAACGGGTGTTTCCTTATATCCCCCGATGTGCCCAGGCGCTTGTCTGGATTCTTCTCAAAGAGCTAAATGGAAAAAAACTCATTAACAGATGTTCAAATGGATAAGTGGCTACACAATTACCAGGAGGGTTTATTCTAAGTTTTTCCACAGCAAATAGTAGGAATTATGTCAGCAGTGAGTACATATGTATGATGAGGGTGTCTGCAATTTCTCTGCTGTTGTGTAACATAACTAGCGACATGCAGGCTCTTCCCATACTGAATACACAGCTCACATTATGCTCCTCACCCCCAGGGTCCTCATTAAGAAATGATCACTCCGTAATATTTCCTTCAAGTTAATATTTCTATCATTTATCTGGGATTTCTGCACGTAACTATCCCATCCCACCTCAATTTTGTATCATTTCCAAGATTTCCTGTATTAAAGTTGAAATGAAAATCTGTAGGAATGCAAAGATAACCATCTCATTGGCCCATTCATTTTTATATCTTAGATTCTGTCCTTTTTTTAAGGGTCTGTTATTTCCGGCACATGCTCCTACGCACCTCCTGCATCAGACTTTTCAGGTCAGGGCTGATATCCTCTGGAATGGAAGGCTGCTTCAAGGTGACTGATTCGATGATGTTGAGCAGTGTCAAGCCTTCGTGGAATGGAGATCTTCTGGCGGCCATTTGGCACAGAATAATGGCAAATGCCCACCAATCCACTCCTGCGCCATATCCACTCATCAGATGAATCTAGAGAATAAAAAAGATCTTTTGTTAGATAATTACATTTCTTAGGGAAGCATTCCTGGAATAAGTTTGTACATCATTCTCACAGAAGCCTTAGGAACAGAGATGCTACATTGGGCAGGAGATCCCTTCCTTGTGTCGGACAAGGATAAACAACATTTAAACATAAGAGGCTGGCACAAGCCTGGACCCACAAAGTAGTAAAGCAAGAGTCAGATTATTAAAGGTTAAAAGGCTTAAATTTTATTCTCCATAATTAAGAACCAATGCCTGACGCGTTTCGTGTCTACCGGGGACACAGCCCATGACTAAGTGTCCCTGGTAGACACGAAACGTGTCAGGCATTGGTTCTTAATTATGGAGAACCTCTTACAATCTGACTCTGGCTTTACTACTTTATGGGTCCAGGTTCATGCCAGCCTCTTTCGATGTTTCCTGGTATCTGCTCCCTTTGCTGAAGGTCTGGAGCGTGTGTGTACAGCGGTAAGCTCAATCAACGCATTCTAATACAGCACATACTGGTTACATATTTGCATAGTTTGAACATTTAAGCAAACCTAACATACATTAAAGGAACAGTAACACCAACAAATGGAAGTGTATTAAATTAATTAAATTATAATGCACTATAGGCCTGCAAATGAAAGTGATTTAAGTAATGAATAAATAATGTAGTGTTGCCCTGCACTTGTTAAACTGGTGGGTTTGCTTCAGAAACACTACTAAAGTTTATATAAACAAGCTGCTGTGTAGCCATGGGGGCAGCCATTCAAAGCTGAAAAAGGAGAAAAGGCACAGGATAAACAGATGATAACAGATAAGCTCTATAGTATACAATGCGATTCTATATTGCTTATCTGTTATCTACTATTTGTCTTGTGCTTGAATGGTCCGCCCCCGTGGTTACACAGCAGCTTGTTTATATAAACTATAATAGAGTGTCTGAAGCAAACGCCCCAGTTTTATTAGTGCGGGGCAACACTACATTATTTATTCATTACTAAAAACACTTTCATTTTTTGATTACTGTTTCTTTAAACAAAATAATTGAACAAAGCTAATTTACAGATGTAAATGAATTCCTGATAGTAAATAAAAGAAGTTTCTCACCTCTGGAGCCATGTAGTGGTAGGACCCTACTAGATCGTACATCTTCTTGTTACCGAAAATCCCTTCTACAGCTAGGCCGAAATCACTGATCTTGATATGCCCCTCGGCGCTCAGTAAGATGTTTGGTGGTTTAAGATCTCTGGAATAAAGAAACAAAAGTCATGACATAGGCCTGGCAACTGTATTCAGCTATGGGTAGTAGTAATTAATAATGATGAACGTAATAGTGGAAAAGTAGTGAGGAATTAGGGCCAAGACTGAAAACTTGTACTTACCGGTGCACAATACCACATGAATGCAGATACTGTAGACCGATGATCATCTCTGCAGAATAGAATCTATGGAAAAAAAAAAAAGAAGAATAATGTAAGCATCTTTTTAATAATATAATCTTGGATTCTAATCCAATATATAAGCAAATAGTAGTTAACATATATATAAAATTCAAAAAAAATATATATATATATATATATAAAGCCATGTGGAGCCGGCACTCTCGATAAGATGCAATAAGTTGCCTGGGTGCACGATCAACAAACATCTCCATACAAGGGGATCAGCACTAGTCAGGTCTTAAAAATTAAACAGAATTTATTTAGTAAAATAGCAGCAGACTGACGTTTCGGCTGACTCCTCAGTCAAGGCTGAGAAGTCTGCCGAAACGTCAGTCTGCTGCTATTTTACTAAATAAATTCTGTTTAAGTTTTAATTGCTGATCCCCTTTTTGTGATTTTATATATATATATCTATATATATATATAATCCTTGGTAACGCTGGAGCACCCACATATAAAGGTCATCTTTGGTCATGCTATAGATCATGCCAAATAAAGAGAAAAACAGGTATGGTCTTTCTCCCCCCAAAGATAACACATTTTATTTTTTCACTTGGATAGGACTGATGCATGGACACTGCTTGAGAGTGCTGGGGGTAACTCATTTAGAGCATATATATATATGTATATATAATAAACATAAGGTATTCAAAAGAAAAGTACATAAACTATACAACAAAAAATTGGTTGCAAACTCTATTCCCCCCTTCTGTGAAGTTAATTTAATCGGGCTAATTGTTGCCACCTGGGTGGGCCCAAGTGCAAATGCCCTGGACCTCTCGCTTATTCCATTTATGATCACAGGCATTCAATATTTGCAGGTTACTCACCGCTTGAAGTCCCTGGCCCAGGTACATCGCCCTGAACCCGCAGATTTGGTAGACACGACAATAGAATCCAATATTGCACGCAATTTCACGGATCTGCAGACAGTGGTGGTTTTAAAATGGCTTTATTTCCCCAACAGATTACCTTACGCGTTTCGTGTGTCATCACACGTGATCACAGGCACTATGAGTGTCTATGCCTATGAGTACGTGTAATGACACATGAAATGCGTTAGTTAATCTGTTGGGGAAATAAAGCCATTTTAAAACCATCACTGTCTGCTGACCCGTGAAAGTGCGCGCAATATTGGATTCTATTCAAAGAAAAAACTATTAAAAAATTGCTGAGGAGGAGATTAGAGTTATGAAATGCTTATTGCTTCTTGTGCAACAGCCTAGGCCATTGCTATAAACAAATTTGCTTTTTTTTTTCCCCTCTGACATTCCCTTGGTACAACACTGTGGTGCTAACAACATAAGAAAAAGTGAGTTACATGTAAAATGCACCAAGAGTTGGAGCATAACACCTGAACAGTGCCCAATACTGTGTCTAACTAATATCAGCACAGGGGTTAGTGGTCCCTAAATGCCCAAGTGTCCCAAATCTCTCTATTCAAAGATGCTGATAGGGATATATAAAGTTTGAGGGATGGGACATACCACCTCTTTCTCGCTCTGAAGGAGGGAGAAACCCCACAAGAAACTGCACCCATTCAAATCTCCCTTTCACATGAAACATAAAAAAACCTGGGGTGGCAAAAATACTCTAACAGGTAGGGAAGATTGGGAATAACATGCAACTCCATATAGATCTTGGGATGTCACTTACTGTATGATGTCCCTGTTCAGGCAACCTCTCTTATTTATAAGCTGTTCCAGGGTCCCTCCACTCATGAACTCCATTATAAGAAACGCATGCATCTGGTTAAATGAGAAGAGAGCGAAACATGGGAGCTGTTAAAACAAGACTACTAGAGCACAACTGTATTCGATTTTAAAGCAGAACCAAATACAGGGATCACTTTTACACATTATGGAGCAAAACAATTCCAAAAAATGTAGTGGATTTTTTTCTGTCTAGTCTTGAAGTTGTTTCACAAATAAAAACAGATCAGCGCCTCTGGCAACGGAGAACAATATGTAAAGGGGAAATAAAAGAATATATCCCTACTTCCCTGCTTTAACACATAGGGGCAGATTTATAAAGGGTTGAAGTGAAATCGAGGGAATTTTTGAAGTAAAAAAATTCAAAATTCGAAGTAATTTTTTGGATACTTCGACCATCGAATAGGATAGTACGACTTCGAATTACTTCGAAGTAAAAATAGTTTGAATATTCAACCATTCGATAATCGAAGTACTGTCTCTTTAAAAAAACGTCGACTTCAATACTTCGCCATATTAAACCTGCCGAAGTGCTATATTAGACTACGGGGACCTTCTAATGCATTCTTCTAGGTTTTTTGTAGTCGAAGTAAAATTGCTCGATCGATCATAGAAATCGTTTGAATCGATCAGTTAGAACGATTTAATCATTCGATCGAACGATTTTACTTCGACCGCAAAACGGTCAAATTCTGTTAAAAAAAACTTTGACTTCGATGGGCGAATTTCGAAGTATATTTCACTTCGAAATTCGACCTTTGATAAATCTGCCCCATGGGGTCTAATTGGATTATTTTGAAAATACTACACTATATTGTGCTTTTTGCTTTTGTTGTTTTGTTCTCTCCGTTGTCAGAGGCGCTGATCCGTTTTCCTTTATGAAGGAATTTTACAGTGTAGAGACTGAAGCAGGACCGGCAGGAGTTAACAGGACTAAAAAAGACTAACTTTTTTCCTCCCTTTTTCTTTTACTTAGTCTTGAAGTTGTGCCTTCTGCTCCTTCTCTCGGCACATGAGGAATGATTCGCCTAAGCAACTCCCAAAATGTATTGCCCAAAGATCTCCTGCACTGCTGAGGGTTGGTATGGAACAAGGAGAGGTTAATCCTGCTACAGGCAGATATGGGTATGTTATGGGTTACCTTTAAGTTAACTTTTAGTATGTTATAGAAGGGCCAATTCTAAGCAACTTTTCAATTTTTTATAGTTTTTTAATTATTTGCCTTTTTCTTCTGACTCTTTCCACCTTTCCAAAGGAGGTCACTGACCCCGTCTAAAAAACAAACGCTCTGCAAGGCTAAAAATGTATTGTTATTGCTACCTTTAATTACTCATCTTTCTATTCAGGCCCTCTCTTATTCATATTCCAGTCTCTTATTCTAAATAGCTCTTATTCTAAATGGTTGCTAGGGTAACTTTATGCCTAGCAACCAGAGTGTTGAAATGGCAAATTGGAGATCTGCTGAATAAAAAGCTAAATAACACAAATCATAAATAAATAAATAAAAACCAATTGCAAATTGTCTCAGAATATCACACTACATCAGACTAACTCCCATATGTAATAAAAGGCACAAAGTTTGCCAGTAGCAACCAATAAGATGCTTGCTTTTAAACAGGTGACCAGGGAATTCTACCTGCTGATTGTTTTTTTATATATTACTGCCCCTGGGCAAACTTAATGCCTTTAATTACATAAACCCCTAAAAGTGAACTAGTACTAAACAGATACTACCCTGGGCTGAGTTTTTGGAGCAGACACTACCCACAGGTGAGTTTTTGAAGCAGAGAAGCAGCAGCTCTGGCTAAGGGGTGAGAGACTAGAATCATTGGGGTGCCCAATTTCCTTTTAAGAAAAGAAGTATAATATGGTGTCTTAAGTAAAGTCAGTAGCAGCTTTTAAATAAGGCAAACAGTAACATAAACTGCATGGTACTATTGGCTCTGTGCTGTACCTGCGTTTGGAAAGCTCCATATCCATGGCAGAGAAAGGGACAAGCTCCAGTGATTCTGAGAGTGCGCGCCTCCGTCAGGATGTCCTCTACACTCGTAGTCTTCCGAATCACTTTGATTGCCACTTGATCTCTGCAGTTGTTAAGCGACGCCAGCATAACCTGAGAATGACAAAATAAACAATAGCAGGGTTTAAGTATACACTTACAAAATGATTCTCATACAACTACACATTAATTGCACATTTTAATTAATGTAACTTTATTAATAATTACTATTAAAGCAGTGTCTGTCTTGCAAACTCTTGCCCTACCACTGAAACATTGTGTTGTATGGTGGGCCTCTGATTCTCACCATACTTTCAATGTTTTGTGATTAGCAGACTTGAGATGGAGGATAACGTGTGTAATGCACTGGAATTTACATTCTCTTTTATTATACAATTATACAAAAAAAAAGCCATTATTTGAATTAAAGTGTACCTCTCCTTTAGCTCCATGTTTCTGAATTTGATGTTATAGAGTTAATTATGCTACAGGCTTAAACAGACATACCTCCCAACTGTCCCGTTTTTAGAGGGACAGTCCCTCTTTTGACAGCCCAACCCGCAGTCCCGCGTTTGTACTGGAAAGTCCCGATTTTCTCTGCACTGAACAGGCAGAAAAAGAAACAAAGTTTCTAACTTAATTGGCTTTTGTCAGACAGCCCAGAACAGCCACAGCTGCAGATAAGATACTTTTGCAACAATTTTGAGATAAGCAAATGAGTAATTGTAACAATATAAGATAACAGGTCTCTTGGAAGAAGTTACACTCACAGCTTAAAGGGCAATTCACCTTCATTAGCAAAACAGTAATAAGAAATATGTTCAAACTTTCATAACCTGCCAAATTTTGTAAAATGAACATGGTAATTAGGGGGGGCGGCCACAAAATGGGCGTGGTTTTTTTCCCCTCTTTTTATTTCCAAAATGTCTGGAGATATGAACAGACACAAATTGTCTGTAGTTGTTCTGATGGCTTTGTATTTTATTTTTAAGGGAAAACATCACAAAATAGGCAGAATTGTTTTCTGTAACATACAATAGCTCCCTGTTGCTTTCTCTAAAATTGGCACATTTTTTACATGTTTATCAGTAGCTTCTGCCTGAGTTGCTTCAAATTTGCATTTTCTAAACACACCTAAATATACCGGTACCTGGGAAGCCAAACACTCACCTTTCCGAAGCTTCCTTTTCCCAGCTCCTTGTGAAACTTGTAGTTGGTGATGTTTTTAGGATTTTTAGGCATCTGAGCTTCAACACAAGGCCTACTCGCTCCACTTCTTCCTGCTGGGGGGAAAGAATATTAATCATTCAAAATGTTAACATACCCTGGAAGACACCTTTCTGTAGTGTTGAATTAATGCGAGAAGATATTTTTTTATTTATGAGCCTCTGAGAATCAGTGCATTGCTTTAAATGTATTGGAAAGTTGCAGAAACCCCAAATCTGATTGGCACATGGTTTATAAGATGAAAAGATGTGCAGGCCTGTTTGTATATATACTGTATATTCCATGTTCCTAACATTCACAAGGTTCACAAGTTGTCTTAGGGCTATGGTCCCTTCTGCATTCTTAGTGATGCCCCATGTCACCACCATTACTTGCCAGAGTTCATTGAGTTTCACTGAAATATAAGCTGATGCTACAGGGCTGATTATTAAATTCTGATGCTAGTTGCACTGGTTTTTGTGCTGCCATGTAGTAAATTATCTGTATTAAGTACTAATCAGCCTTATATTGTGATATTTCTATTCTATGTGTACTGTATATTGTGAGTGGGTCTCTAAGCTCAGTAAGTGACAGCAGCACAGAGCATGTGCAGTGAATCAGCAGAAAAGAAGATGGGAAGCTACTGGGGCATCTTTGGAGACACAGATCTTTACTGCTAAAGGACTGTGGTTGCCTTGGGCTAGTACATAAATCCAAATCATAATGTACATTTCTAGCTATTTCTTTATTTAAGCTTTATTTCTCCTTTAACACATAACTATTTCTCATTTGGCCAAAAATTGTACCTACAGCAGATGGGACCAGATTGGAATGCGGTTTGCACCCCAGTATGCTGCAGTTTTTAGGGCTAAACTAGAACTGGATTTCCTATCTATTTGTACAGTACCACCAAACCACTAACATACCTCTGCACCATTGATGACATTTTATCATTTGGTCAGACACTGAGAAAAAGCTCATCCAGTTCCAATAACAAGTAAATACTTTTCACCCAACCTTAAAGGGGTTGTTCACTCTTTACTTAATATGAAGTAGAGAGTGATATTCTGAGACAATTTGCAATTGGTCCTCATTTTTTATTAATTATGGTTGTTGGGTTATTTCGCTTTTTATTCAGCAGCTCTCCAGTTAGCAGTTTCAGCAAACTGGTTGCTAGGGTACAAATTACCCTAGCAAACATGCACTGATTCGAATAAGGGACTGGAGTATTTATAGGAGAGGTCTGAATAGAAAAATGAGCAATAAAAAGTACCATTAACAAAAAAATGTGTAGCTTTACACAGCATTTGTTTTTAGAAGGGGTCAGTGACCCCCATTTGAAAGCTGGACAGAGTCAGAAGAAAAACTTAAATAATTAAAAAAACTATAAAAAATGAAGACCAATTGGAAAGTTGCTTAGAATTTGCCATTCTATAACATACTAAATGTTAACTTAAAGGTGAACCACCCTTTAAATGAGCCTACACGGCCCTTTCTGGATTTATATCAAAGACAATACCAATACCCTACATACTTTTAGACAACCTCCAAACTTGAGGAGACTTATTATAAAAAGACCCAGGAGCAATGGAACCCTCCCATGTGGAAGGAAGAGATGCAAAACCTGCCCACACATCGTCTTCTCAGATAATGTGCCAATTCCTGGCACACCAGAGGTACGACCACTACACTTGCTCATCCACCAATGTGCTTTATGCAATAAATGTGCTTTATGCAATAAATGTGCTTTATGCAATAAACCCTATTGGTGAAGGCATTTACATTGGAGAAGATAGAGAATGCCTCAGAAAAAGGACCATTCACCACACAATATAATACACCAGTAGGAGCCAACATAGCATCTTTGCAATCAGCTTTGAAAAAGGAATTGAAATATTCTGAAAGCTTGCTGTGTTTATCATTTTAGTTATTCAATAAAGATATTGCCTGTACAACACTAGTTTTATGCTTCATATCAACAGCTTTACCCTATAAACCCATATACATAATTAAATACACAAAGTAACCTATAGTATCCAATAAGATGTCTGCTTTTAAACAGGTGACCAATAAATGCCATTTGCTGATTGGTTGTCTTAGATAACTAGACTTTCTTTTTTATTAGCACCTTTTTTTTTTACATAACCTCTGTTGCTACTTATGGAAGTCCATTCTAAGGGTCAATTAGAGTGAGTTTTGGGGCGGACACTTGTTTGCTGTGCTTTTTATTTACATGAACAAATAATAAATACATACATGCAGAAAATATGGTTAGTAAATGATACAAGCTGGAGTGGATCAGTGAGAAAGGTTTAACTGCCATAGATATATGTTTGAGGCTGCACTTTTAGCATAGATAGCAATGTCACCAGTGTTGTTGTCCACAAAAATCAATCAGACCTTTGTTTCCTTTTTCTAACGTATAGGGGACTGTTTAAACATACTTGCAAATGGGATTTTGGTGATTTTTTACCATCAATGACAGATAACCAACCTCTAAGTAGTAGAGCAGTAAATGTTCTTCAAATTATAGCCTAATATCCCTTCAGTTGGGTTTCCAGATGTAACTAGGAAAGCAAATGGGCATTCTCCATAGATCTCCCCCAACTGTAAGTTGAGCCCAACTGACAAACTAGCAGGGTGCAGGGAAACTTTCTTGGAAGGATGAGTTACAGATAACTATGAATGAAAATCTTCATAGTCATATTACAGATAACATTTGAGAATTACGTTTATGACCAATCTGGTACTTCTTACCTTCTGCTGGCTCTCGCTCTCTCTCTCTCTTCAGCACCTCTTGCTCTACTTGACGCAAGCTTTTCTCCTCCATGTTGTTACCCATAAGCTTGGTCTTTTTAGGTGCCCCTTCTGTCTTCTCCTTGATGGTTCTCTTCCTCGTGAGCCCACGGGATTCTGGAGAATTTTTGGATCTAACCATAGCTGTTGATATATCCTGAAAATGACTAAAATATAGAAAAATCGCTTCTCACTGGGGAGACGCTGTGAAAGTGAACCATTCACTGAGACAGCTCTATGGTCAACTGTCATTCAGCAACTGTGATTTGGCCGTGTGCACGCTACTGTTAAAGGAACAGTAACACCACAAAATGAAATTGTTTTAAAGTAATGAAAATATCATGTACTGTTGCCCTGCACTGGTAAAACTGATCTGTTTGCTTCAGAAACACTACTATAGTTCATATTAACAAGCTGCTGTGGAGCAATGGCGGTAATTGAAAAATGGCTATATGGCACAGGTTAACTAATGGAAAACAGATAACAACATTAGACAGACAGAGTTTATCTGCTATCTGCTGTGTAACCTGAGCCTTTTCTCCTTTGAATGGCTGCCCCCATTGCTACACAGCAGCTTATTTATATAAACAATAATAGTGTTTCTGAAGCAAACACAGCAGTTTTACCAGTGTAGGGCAACACTGCATTATATTTTCATTATTTTAAAACACTTTTATTTTTTGACGTTACTGTTCCTTTAATGACAGTTATACAGGGACATGTATTACATAGCTTCCCATGTTTAATGTATATAGCCTCATTAATCATGAGCAGTTGGCCATTTATTTGGATTTGCTTTATAAAAAAACAAGGGGACATTTTTTTACTCTTTTTATACAAATTATTTCCTTCATGGAATTAGCCACAAAAAAAAGACAGAAAACTATTATTATAATCATGTATTTATAAAGCGCCAACATATTGCATAGCGCTGTAAAGTAAATGTGATTATACAACTAAATCACATGAATTATATGCATAGAACATTTGGAGTTACATTCATCACAATCAATATCGGTACAAAAGGTGAGGAAGGCCCTATGCAGAAAGAGCTTACACTCTAAAGGGAAGGGAGTAATACACAAGGTGTGGGAGTGGCACTCGGTATCAGCACATCGTTTTCTGACAAGCACTCAAGACTTTGGGGACACACAAACACAAATACAATTAAGGGGGTGTAGTTTGGGTAGAATGGAGGTCCAGGTCCCCCAGTCTGTAGTATACAAATTACACCATTGGATTGATGTTTAGAAATAGGGGCCAGCAGGACTGCCATCAGAAACCACAGGGCCCAATACAACAACATTTTCTATGCCCCGCTCTCCCCAGCCTGGTCCCCAAGCCCTGCCCTAGATCACACCCACACCACTGTAAAAAGGCCACACAAACATGAGCACTAAAACAGTAAAAACAGTTGGCCAAAGGATTATTAAGCCTGCCACCGCGTCAAGGTAGACTCTTTAGGCAGGTACCAACACTAACCTAAATTGCACTTAGTTCTAAATTGTGTCTTTATTTCTAATATACAAATAAGAGCCATTTGGTTTAATCCATTGGTCAAAAAGAAAAAACCCTCCAGTTATAAAAAACCATTAGTGGTTAGGTCCCCCTGTAATTAAGAGAAAAAACTTGTTGGCCAGCCCCCCCACCTAATTTATAAAAAACATTGGTGGCCAGCCCACCCTTAAAGTTAAAAAAAGATCAGTGGCAGCCAAAAAATGCATTGGTCAGGGTGCCTCCCACAAGTAAAAAAAAAACATTGGTGGCCAGGGTCCCCCCAGAAAAGTTAAAAAAAAAAACACTGGTGTCCAGGGTCCCCCCATAAAAGTTAAAAAAAAATCACTGGTGGCCAGAGTCCCCCAATAAAAGTTTAAAAAAACACTGGTGGCCAGGGTCCCCCCCATAAAAGTAAAAAAAAATCACTGGTGGCCAGGGTCCCCCAATAAAAGTTTAAAAAAACACTGGTGGCCAGGGTCCCCCCATAAAAGTAAAAAAAAAAAAACACTGGTGTCCAGGGTCCCCCCATAAAAGTTAAAAAAAAATCACTGGTGGCCAGGGTCCCCCAATAAAAGTTTAAAAAAACACTGGTGGCCAGGGTCCCCCCCATAAAAGTAAAAAAAAATCACTGGTGGCCAGGGTCCCCCAATAAAAGTTTAAAAAAACACTGGTGGCCAGGGTCCCCCCATAAAAGTAAAAAAAAAAAACACTGGTGGCCAGGGTCCCCCCCATAAAAGTTTAAAAAAACACTGGTGTCCAGTGTCCCCCCATAAAAGTTAAAAAAAACACTGGTGGCCAGGGTCCCCCCATAAAAGTTTTAAAAAAAACAACATAAACTGGGTTTAAATAAAAAAAGCCCATTGGCATTCAATGGAAATTACCTTTAAAGTTTGGTGTGTGTTCTTCTTCATTCTCCTCCTCTTCTTCCGCTCTCTCCGGTGCTAATCCGGCAAATGCAGCACAACCAGGACCTCCTTAAAGGGGTTGTTCACCTTTAAATTAACTGTTAGTATGATGTAGAGAGGGTTATTCTGAGACAATTTACAGTTGTTTTTCATTTTTATTATTTGTGGATTTTTAATTATTTAACTTTTTATTCAGCAGCTCTCCATTTTGCAATTTCAGCCATCTGGTTGCTAGGGTCCAAATAACCCTAGCAACCATGCATTGATTTGAATAACAGACTGGAATATAAATAGGAGAGGTCTGAACAGATAAATGAGTAATAAAAATTAGCAATAACAATACATTTGACCCCCATTTGAAAACTGGAAAGAGTCAGAAGGGAAAGGCACATTATTAAAAAAACTATAACAAAATAAATAATGAAGGCTAATTGAGGAGTTGATTAGAATTGTCCATTCTATAACATACTAAATGTTAACTTAAAGGTGAACCAGCCCCTTTAAGACTCGAAAGCCACCAGGCCCGGGACTGTTCCCCATGCACCCCACTGATAGCGGCTCAGTTTGCCAGAATCCACAGATTGCCAGGCCGGGTCTGCATTCCACAGTGTTGATCTAGAATAAAACAAGTTGTTTTTGATTGATGACTGGAAAATTTTCCATGGCTGCCCATAAGTGTGGGCATTTGCAGTGGCACCATGAAAAATTCACAATATTTATAGCAGATTATTCCTTTTGCCTGCACGAAAAACCTTACAATTTGCAAGAAATAACTCAACCGCTTGTATAAATAACGCGACTTATTGCATTGCAACGGTGTTAATTCTAGAGCAAGAAAATTTGCATGGGTGACGAGTTATTGACTGTTAATTGACACCTTTATAGCATCAAGCTTGTACTGCTCTCTGGGGACAGGAGATCTTGGGATGTGTGCAGAGCTGCCATCAGAGGGCCCCCGAGCAACAACAAAAATTCTGGGATCTACCCTCCACCACAAGCCTCACCATAGACCCCACACAGGACTGGACTGGGATTCAAAACAGGCCCTGGCATTTCAGGTACACAGAGGCCCAAACAGCCCCCCACCATCCCACTAAATAATGACTGTCTATGGCATCTTACAGCAGCCCCTCTGGCATTTGCCAGAACCCACAGATTGCCAGTCTGGGCCTGACCCCATCCCCCCTATACCACAGTAAAAAAGCCATACAAACATGGGCGCAAAAAACTTATTGGTGGTACAAATTTAATTAAAAAAATTGGTGGTCAGGGACTCCCCATAAAAGTTAAAAAAAAAACTTCACTGGTGGTCATGCCGCCCCGTACAAGTTAAAAAATATTGCTGGTCAGGGGCCTTCCATAAAAGTTAAAAAAAAAACATTGGTGACCAGGGCCCCCCCCAACGAGGTAAAATAAAAACATTGGTGGCCAGGCCCTCCCCTTACAGGTTACAAAAAAACAAACATTGGTGTTCAAGGGCCCCATAAAATATTTTAAATAAACATTGGTGGCCATGGGCCTATAGAGTATTAAAATATAACATTGGTGGCCAAGGGTTTAATAACTAAAACTAATAATTAAAAAAATACATTGGTGTTCATTAGAACTTACCTCAGGTTCTTTTTTCTTGTTTCCTTTGCCTCCTTTCATGGTTTCGGGACTTTGTGTCTTCGGGTTTCCAGGTCTTTGGGACATTGCACTTCGGATTCAGCTTAAAGGCTGCCAAGGGGAGCCTGCTAATTCGGAAAGAGCAGCACCCCTTTAGGCCCAGTATAACTGTTACTCCCTGTGTCCCCCTGATGGTGGCCCTGGGTGTGTGTGTGCAGATCTTTCAACTTTCTTAATTTGTCACAGAGGGACTTGTTGATAATTTTGTCATTGGAAGCAACATCATG
Source organism: Xenopus laevis (assembly GCF_017654675.1). Classification (NCBI taxonomy): domain Eukaryota; kingdom Metazoa; phylum Chordata; class Amphibia; order Anura; family Pipidae; genus Xenopus; species Xenopus laevis. Next base: position 51,024,826 of record NC_054378.1, read on the forward strand.
CACATGCACACATGAAGCCTGAAGATTATGCACTGCGCATATTACTCCGCTGTTGTCACTGAAAATGTTCTGCCCATGTGCACATTGGATTTATGCCCGAAAAACACTAATGAGTGACAGGAGACTGTCGGACAGAGCCCAAAATCTGGTAATGCTAAAAATAAATAGGTGTTCTCTGCCCCTTTCAATTTCATGTGAGACAATTGCAGATGGGACTGAGATTCAAAATAGGCCCTGAATATAGTCTTGGGTGTGAGAAAGTCACGGAGCGCAGGATTTTTCATTTAGGCAGATGAACATTTTCGGAGAGGATGGATGGAGGCATTGCCATGTTGACCTGTATAGAAAGCGCAATTATTATGTACTGTGTGATCCAGAGAAGCCTCCAGTCAGACTGAACCAGTAACAGCATTTGGAAGATAATTTGTCCCTCTCTCCCGCTGTATTTTTGGATGTTGTATGCGTCACATATCGGCATGCCTACTAAATAGGATCGTCTTGGCACCCATGGCTGTCCAGGCAACCTGCTGTCTTATTGCCTTCTCTGTTTTATAACCTTTTCCTGCTTTCCCTCCTTTGTAATCACAGCTTGAAGCTGCCTCTGAGAAATAAATCAAGAGTTTAACAAGGGGTTCCCCAGTGGCGGATTAAGGACATGCGAGGCCCCTAGGCTACACTTTCCACAGGGCCCCCTTCTAGGGGAGGGGCGGAAAAACATGGCGCGCGCAGCGTGCTGAATATTTTTAAACCACCCCCCTTTTTGGCCACACCCCTAAATACCACACCCATTTAAAAAAACATTATTCTGTCATGCCAGTATTAAATGGATAATCAGGATATTGTACGCAGATCTGACTATACATTTACTACAAAAAAATGGAAAATTAGCATATTAACCCTAGCTGTTACAGTATAATCACTGTAGAAATGGCCAATGAGCACTCCATTGATCCCAGACAAGTAAGTAAGATGACTAAAACATATCCAATGAACAGAAAGTCTCTGTGACCTTGTCTGTGCTTGTGGCAGATTGGCAGTAAAGCAGAGCCAAGAGAAGCAACTCTGAGAAAACATAAATCTGAGTAGTGAAACTGTGGAGCTCCCTGTTCATTAAAGGGGTTGTTAACCTTTAAAATAACTTTTAGCATGATGTAGAGAATGATATTCTGAAACAATTTGCAATTGGTTTTCATTTTTTATTATTTGTCTTTTAATTATATAACTTTTTATTCAGCAGCTCTCCAGTTTTCAATTTCAGCAGTCTGGTTGCAAGGGTCCAATTACCCTAGCAACTATAAATTGATTTGAATGAAAGACTGGGATATGAATTGCAGAGAGCCTGAATAAAAAAATGTAGCAATAGCAATAAAAGTATAGCCTTACAAGGCATTGAGCAAGATGGTACGGTGTCAATTACAACAACAACAAACACAAATTATGTAAATTATGTGTTTGAGAATATGACAATATGAAGATACTTTATTGCTAAGGTAGAATATCAGTTTTGATTACATAATTTGACATATTATGTGAGCTACAGATGTCAAATTAATCACAAAAATTCACAAAATAGGCCCACTACAGCCTTTTGCATCAATGGAATGAAACAGTTGTATTAACACTGCACTATGGGGTGTCCAGAAAAAGATCGAATGGCTGTAGGTTTCCCAAATACTTTCCCACCACTGTACTACAGACAAGCCATGCTGACAATCAGTGGGCTTACCCTTAAATAAAAAAAACTGCCTTTGTTTCCATATCTTCCTGTAGTACTGCACACAATGGGTTAAATTGTACACATAGCTTCTCTGCCTTATCGCTATCAAAGGCGCCATATTTCAAATCAGCCAGCACAGGAACAGGAGTCTCCGCCTGCCATATTACGTCACTGGTGCATTGCAGGAAGCAGCCACTTATCTACATTCTCTTCCAGGGGAACGCGCTGTTGTTGTAATAAATGCGCACACCATGTAGGAGACACACACACACTCATCATACATCACTCGCACAGTTTTTTTCCCTGCACACGTTGACAAAAATTTTTTTTGAGGAAGCCAGTTGCTAGGCAGGTACCCCCCCTCCCCTCATAGCTCCTGCCTGCCTCCTGGAATGTGTTCGCTCCTCTCAAAGTTTACAGCGCGTGACGTTGGTGGGGAAGAACAGCTTCCTGCTGCTGGCTACTTTCATGGTGCGGGCCGATTGGAAGCAATCAGCCTCAGGCGCAGTTGGTGACGTCATGCGCAATGCGCCGCAGAGACACACACTCAAATGCATGGAACTTCTCTTCAGGGACGCAGCAGCACGTTCCCTGGTACAACTGCACCCCTGGTAGCTCCACCACTGGCCGGACCTGGTGATTTTTTTTTTTTTTTCATTTAAAAAAAAAAAAATTGCAGTAAGAACCTCATGGGCCCCTACCGCTAATGGGCCCCTAGGCTATAGGCTAGGCATTAATCCGCCCCTGGGGTTCCCTCTACCAGTCCCCACCCCCCTCAGCCCAACCGCAGCAAAGAAGAATATGCGCCTTATTTCCGTGCGCAGCCTACAATGTGCAAAAAAAAAAAAAAGCCTGCAGTAGGTCATTTGTTCAGATGTGTAATTCGGGATGGCACTCGGAACGCTTCGTTTTACGAAGTCGCCCGAAGTTTCCTCGTGAGACAACTTCAGAAAATGAAGCCCCCTGAGTGCCATCCAACCAGCGATTTAGATTCTAGCCGTTGTTAAGGGCTTCTCCAATCTTCTCCAATCTGCGAATCGTACGAATTTACCATCAACTAAAAAGACCAATTTGCCATGAAAACAAAGGGGAGCTGCCTGCTTGGCCCTGCAAACATAGATAGATTGCACTGGGACCGACAAAGATTTCCTAACCTGGCCGATCAATTTCCTGACAGATGTCGGCCAAAAAAGATGTACGATCGTTCGAATCCCACTAACCGCACGATAATTTCGAAGGATTGGTCGGACTTCCCTAAAACCGGTCGTTTGGCAAGAAGAATCGTCTCGTCTATGAGGAGCTTTAGTCAGAGGCTATGACTTAGTGTTTGTAACAGGAACGCGTAAGGCTGTGGACACAATAAACTATTTTACTTTGATTGCCTTTATTGAGTGCCTGCTCCAAAGAGTTTTCAGTCTATGTGCGCAAGCCTAGGGCAGCGGTGGATATAAATACTATGCTGACCATAGTTACTCCTTAACAGATGAGAAATCACAAAATATTTGCTCTTTAACATGTTTCATTTTGTACAAGTTCTATATTTAACTGTTGTGTAAAATGGGGGAAATTAAAAGTCTATGGATACTGGGTTTTCATTTGGAGGGGTTGAACTTGATGGACTTTGTCTTTTTTCAACCCAATTTAACTATGTAACTATGTGCAATATTAAAGTGTTCTTTTTGATTTCTCAAGCCATCTAGCCAGGGATATTGATTTGGAGGTCACTGAAAGTCGTTCATTTATCACTTGGGTATGTTTTCCTTGCGAAAAACTCATTTTCTATTCAATCTTATGGGATTTTTAAAATCGTATTTATCAGTGGAGTTCAACATATGATAAATATGCTTTTACAAATCCCATAGTAATAAATAGAAAGTGAGTGATTTTTTTTATGGTGAGTTCTATATTCACACTTGGATAAATCTGCCCCTAAGAGTTCAGATTTTTTAAAGTAGTTTCATTAGGGGAGAACTGTTCTGTATAGCTTAGGTGACAATACAGATTGTTTTGGCAATACAGAGATTTCCAGACCTTACACGAAGGTCCTCTGCCGCGATGAAACGCATCTGCTATCAAAATAAACTGATCACATCCAGCGTTTTATATCCTTTAATAAACACTACCCAACTCAGGGAACAGGAGGGGTAACAAACAAACAATAATTTAAGAGAGTGACAGAAGAGAAAGCTGCGAGACTGAGAGAGGGAGAAACAGGAAGACACAAAAGAGCGGAGAGAGTAGAAGGCAAATGTGAGTGACAAAGCTACTGAACGGCTAGACCGCTGTGTGTGTCTGTGAAGAAGTTCCTGCTCTTTGCTCAAACACATTACCTGTAACTTATTTCCTGTCAGCCCGTGCAGAAAGGAGAGAGAGAAAGGTGGAGCAGGAGAGCAAGAGGGAGGCAGAGGTGGTGACACAGGGAACTATGGGGTAGTAGTAGTAGAGGAGGAGATTGCAGTGCCGGGCCAGGTCTGTCAGTTGCCCCAGGCAACCCAGCTGGCCTTAGCAACTTCGGTCCCCGCCGCAGCTGTGCGTAACCGAGGACGCGCGTGCGTAATTGTGCGTAACCGAGGACACGCGCGCGTAATTGTGCGTAACCGAGGACACGCGTGCGTAATTGTGCGTAACCATTCGCAACCAAGGACGCGCGTGCGTAATTGTGCGTAACCGTGCGCAACTGAGGACGCACGTGCGCAAGGGCGCGCAGCCGAGGGCTGTAGAGCCCAAGTTCTGCAAACCTAAAATATCAGTTTGCATACATACATACAGTCTAAAATTCCTCATCAAGCAAAGAAATATTAGTGAAAGAAAACCTAAAAACACTGAGTCCCGTGAAAAACACAGAATCAAGGGGTCATATGAGTCTTTGGTTAAGCATTGGTTATAATGCTTAATCACAAGTTAACAATGGGTGATCGAATCTATATACTAGTTATTGATTTGTTAAGATAATGTTCCCCCCTTTTGCTCTCTGCTTGACAAGTGATGTAGGGCCAGGCAAGTGATGGGGAAGCTATCCATTGAGAGAAATAATTGGTAAAAATTGGTACATAAGATCAACAGGATGGAATATTAAGCCAACAGGAACCAACTGTACCTCAAATACTGGAAGACACTGAATTCAGTCATCGGTCATATAAGGGTTTTGTTGCAAGCACTCTAAATGAATTACATACATACATACACCACAACAAGACTAGAGCAATCTCACTAGCATGTTATGAAATGAAAATGTATTGCTTTCGGCTTTTTATCTTACAGGTGATGTTGTGAGCCTCAGGATGCTGCCATTTATTGCAAGGCGGTTCTTCATTAAAAAGATGAAAATGAATAACTTTACTATTCAATGATATCATTTTTTCCCAATGTTGTTATTACAATTTTGCCTCATGTATAGTGATTCATACAAGAATTGTCTCTATAAATTTCTTATTCTCTTCTCTTTGATCATGGGGCCATAGCGCTCAGCTCATCTGAACTGTACATTTTTGTGAGCAAAGGGCCATTGCTACACTATGCATCAATTGTACAGCACTATGGAAAATACTGGTGCTTTACAAATACAATATAATGACTCTTTCCATACAAATTAGATAAAGGATGTAGTAGTAAATGTATCCTTACATGTAGGAGTAAATATGGCCTCTTGTCTGCTGCTGTTTCCTATGTATACAAAAGATCCCCGGCTATATGTCTCTAATATAATCTCATATATTTGTAAAGCATGTGCATGTCCCCTCACAAGCACCTCTTATCTAGAGAAAAAAAAACCTTAAAAAAATCCAAAAAGTAGATGCTTAATGTTTTTGTTTTCTTTTTAACTATAGCTTTTATTTTTTTTAATGATTTTTATTAGTCTGCTTCCTCAACTTAAAATTTTCCCTACAGCAATCAATCAAACAACACTGCATGTCAGTAGTGCATGTTAATTAGAGCAGGGAAAATCACAGCACCTAGTGTGTTGCCTGTAGCCAAGGGCAAAAAATGTTGGGGTCAGGAATGAATAAATCATTAAATATATAAAAACTTTTAGGAACTTTAGGAAGCCTTTATGAACTTCTAGAGAGAACAGTAGTATCACTGCACTCTTCCCCTAAGCAAATGAGAAGCCCTGTGCAACAGCCTCACCGACTCAGTGACGTATTCTTGGTGCCCATCCACATACTGCAGTGCATAGTGTTCGGAGTTATTAATATTCCACCTGGAGAATGGCAATAACAACAAGCAGTTAATAATCACCAGTCCATTTTAGGATTTGTGTGTGGAATACTATAAAGCAAGTACCAGATTTTTTCCTGTTGTTTCTTTGCAAGCAAAGGAAATACGTATGTGAATACCTTAGCATTGTTATGTTCAGCAAATTTCTGGCAGAACTGGTGCATTGTTTGAAAAAAGTGCAACTGCACCACAATTTACAATAGAATGTCTCAGTAAATAAAGAGGCCAGTCATAAAGGAAGCTCTGGTGGATTGACTATGTAACTGGTCTGATAGAATAACCAACGCAAAGGCACAGGAGAATTTAGCAAATCAATCCATTACATCATTTAATGCATGCTGAAAACAATAATTGCTCTGAAAAGGAATGCTAGAGAGTATAACCCAAGGCAGAACAGGCAGAGGTATAATCAAAATGACCAAATATAACATTTAATGCACTTTGGGAAAAATAAACTGTTCAATTTACAAAAAGATCTGCTCTCTATGAAGCAGATTATTTTTCAGTCTGTTATTGCCCTCTGCCATCTACTATTGACTTGATTTAGAAAAAGATGGCACAGAAATCCCAGTGCTGGGCCAGGTCTGTCACTTGCCCCAGGCAACCCAGCTGGCAGTTAGCAACTTCGGTCCCCGCCACAGCTGTGCGCAACCGAGGACTCACGTGCGTAATTGTGCGTAACCGTGCACAACCGAGGACTCACGTGCGTAATTGTGCGTAACAGTGTGCAACCGAGGACGCACGTGCGTAATTGTGCGTAACAGTGCGCAACCGAGGACGCGCGTGCGTAATTGTGCGTAACCGTGCGCAACCGAGGACGCGCGTGCGTAATTGTGCGTAACCATGCGCAACCGAGGACGCATCAACAAATGACGAGAATGCATATTGTTTCCTGTGCTGCCATTGAGAATTTTTGTATAGATTTTTGACAAGCACTTACACATCACATACACATGCTTTCGCACAGCCGACAAAGGTTTGCTCTGAAATGAAAATATTTTTTAATTCAAAATGTTTTTGCAGCTTCACAAATAGTGCAGAGCTTAGTTCACCATGCAATATTTATTGTGTAGCGTAATATGTAGGGAAAAAAGTATTTGTTAAAGTCACCATGCGCAGAAAGTTCGCCAGAGATAAAGACTTTTTTGCAATTAATTTCTGTTTGTGATTGTTTTTCTAATATTGAAGTGTAAGTTTAATTTTTCGCCTTCTAAAGCAACAATAATCGCTAACTGAATACCTTGTGTGCAGTATCATATACTTATTTGGAAATATAACACTTTATTATGTTTACTACAACCAGTGCATGAGAAAAAAGATTCTAAATGACTTCCACAGAAGAATCTTGCTTGGTATCACTGCTCTATATGAACCACTGCTCTATCTGACCATTCATTTTTGGCACAGCAGAAGCGTCAATATTAACTCCTCTTTTCAGGGCGGTGGCAGTACATTTTGCAGAACATATAAAGTCTGTCCGTTTTAAGCAAAAGTCCAAAAAGAATAAACATTTTGGTGACATGCAATGATCAAATTCCCCATGGAAATCCTGGGCATGCCCCCTGCATAGCCTGGGTAATTATCACCTTTGTATGTTTTTTTTACTGGCAAAGCAACCTCTGCTCAGATAAATTCTCGGCTACAAAATGTGTAACTAGAAGCTGTATTTATATTCCCATTTCAAATGGCAATTGTCTGACCCGAAAGTGCACTGGGTAACAAAAAGACCCCTGGGCCTACCTTAGACTGTTTCCCACAATGTTGCTCCTCTATACATACAATAATGATGCTTCCTGCATTCATAACTATTTCTAGTCTAACATTTAAGCTATTGTTTAAGATTGGAATGTGCAGCAATAGGTGCAATAATGGGCAGAGAATTCATCAGGCAAAATACCATTCAGCAAAGGACTATATTGCCTGTCTGTGCTCATCTAAAGTTTTGCTATACAAGGAACTGCCTGTTTTCAGAAAAGAGTACAACACTCCGGCACAAGGGGCCCTTTATTTGGACAACACTTTATATCTGCCTTAAGCGTAGGGTTGCTTGCCAGCTGGTTGGTATTTTAAAAAATGGTGTTTAATACCAATGTTATATAATTAGGGCAGAAATAGCAAAATATAGGAGGGCCGGTATTTTTTCCCAGAAGAGGTGGCAACCCTACTTAAGCGGGCAGAATCCCTTTGTATCATGCACCTATAGATGCTCCTATATGCATCTGTTTAATGATGTGCAAATGGCACTATAGCCAACCAACACATTTGCCCACCCCATCAATGCCAGCACAATGTGTGGTTTATTTTCCAAACAAATGACAAGAATGATGCCTGTACTAACAAATCTGACACAGGCACACACAAGTTCTGTGCTTGAATACTACTTGATAAGAACATTACATTGAGTAGGAAAAAACATGACAAATTGTGCTGATATTTTGCACAAAGCCCATATGAATAAAAAATCACTTCCCAACCAACATTATGATCAAGATATTTCACTACTTAAATATCCACACACCTTCAGTCTATAATCCATCACTATGGCGTCCGTCTATGGCCCAAAAGCATAGCTAAAATAACATGGATGTTTTCTGGAGAATTTGCCACCCAAATTATCACCAATTACAATAACATATTACAAAAATATAATTGTCTAATCTGAAAAGTCTTTCCAGGCCATGGGAATCCAGCCTTGAAACTAAATATTTCAGAATAAACAAGTCGACCTTGTTACTGTAAAGACTAAAACCAGCTATGACTATTTCAGATGCTTAGAGAAGGCTGTGCCAAGGACATATTGTTCATGTTATGTACCAGAAAAAGAAAGTAGAACATATATCAGTTACAGAATATGGCACATTTATACTATGGAATCAAATAGACAACGTTCCATTTGTTGTATTATTAAAGACTGGCCATAGATGAAGGACAACGCGGCAGATGTAGAGCAAATAAAAGGAAATATTGCTATGTACAGTGAGGGGAGGGCTACAAGATTCTAGACAGGGGAAGGGAGGAAGGGAACCATGGGCGTAACTACAGAAGAAGCAGACCCTGCGACTGCAGGGGGCCCCAGAAGGAATAGGGGCCCCATAAGGCCCTAATTCAAATACAATTTCAATACATATTGGTAAAACATGTCATACTCTAGATATTTTGGGGGCCTGAAAAATAATTTGCTGTGGGGCCCAGTAATATCTAGTTTCGCCACTGCTACCCATTTCCCAGATAGATTGGTGAACAGGGCCGCCATCAGGGGGGCACAGGGGGTACTACTGTACCGGGCCTGGGTCTACTGTACCGGGCCTGGGCCTACTGTGTTCAGCTCTTCTGGACTACAAAAGACACAGCAGGGCTTCGTCACTGTCAAGGGGGGCCTGGCTGTGCTGCACTTTTCGAAATTGCCGGGCCCCCCTTGACAGTGACGAAGCCCTGCTGCGTCTTTTGTAGTCCAGAAGAGCTGAACAGCCAAAGTTGAAGTCCCAAAGAAAGGAGCCGAATTTGAAGTCCCGAAGCCATGAAAGGAGCCAAAATGGAAGTCCAGTATCTGTGAAAAGACCCAAAGTCACGAAAGGAGCCGCACTTGAAGTCCTGAAGCCGCGAGTTCAGTTATACTGAACACCAATGTGTGTGTTTTTTTATTTTATTTATCCCCTGGCCACCAATGTATTATTTTAATACTCTATAGGCCCCTGCCACCAATGTTTTTTTAAAAAAACATATTCTCTTGGGCCCGAATGTTTTTTGCTTTTTGTAAGGGGGGGCCCTTGCACCAATGTTTTTTTTTTCAAAAAAACCTTTATGGGGGGCCCTGGGCCAACATTTTTTTTTTACCAACAGAATAACTGGGTAACTGTTTTCATACAGCATGGCCAGCAATCAGAGACAATCTCTTGCAACAGCACCTTTTTATGGAACTCCTGCTACTTCTAACAGTGTGCTCATCCCCTCAGATTCCTGATAAGGAATTCATGAACTCATGTGCATGACACCCAATCGATGCTGCTGAATTTCACCCTAACTTAAAATAACTGTCACGTCAATGGGGTTGTCAATGCGCAACAAAACCCTGAAATATTTTATATTTGACGGTTCACACCCAAATACAAAGGGACTTTTGGAGAGGGGCCACAGGGATTTCTCCCAGTATCCCAGCGGGCCAGTCCGATCCCGAGTATGACAATATTACACAAACAAGCAGAAGAAAGGCTTTTATGGCAAACACTTTCCAATGACATTATGTCAAATATAAATAATTACTCTCAAATACACCTTAAGCACAGTGGTAACAATCTTCTGAATCATGTGTAAAAACGACTACTGACATATGGGAACCAGGGGCTTAACTACAGAGGAAGCAGACCCAGCGGCTGCCACGGGGGGGGGGGGCATTAGGTAGAGGGGGCCCAGGAGTTATAGGGGGCCCCCATGAGACCTAAATAAAGAGCCATTTTAACATTTATTGGTAAAACAGGGCAACTTCTGGATATGTTGGGGGCTTAAAAATGTATTTGCTGTGGGGCCCAGTAACTTCTAGTTACACCACTGATGGGAACACTGGACACTACCTTTAAAGGGACAGTAAAACCAAAAAAATAAAGTGATATAATGTAATTAAAATATAATGTTCTGTTGCCCTGCACTGGTACAACTGGTCTGTTTACTTCAGAAACGCTACTATTGTGTGTTTATAAACACTGCTGTGTAGCAATGGCACTAACTGAAGTAGGGCTAAATGGTACAGGTTAAATAGCGGGTAACAGATAAACTTCATTATATTCTACAGAGTTTATCGGCTATCTGCTGTGTAACCTGAGCCTTCTCTCCTTCAAATGGCTGCACCCTGTCTAAACAGAAGCTTATTTATATTAACTATAGTAGTGTTTCTGCAGCAAACACACCAGTTGTACCAGTGCAATGCAACATTACATTGTATTCTAATTACTTTAACCCTTTGCCTGCCAAGCACGTACGCTGTACGTTCTGGCAGGCAAGGGCTCAGACTGCCAAACACGTACCTTGTACGTTGTTTGGTATTTCCTGCTTTCTAAAGTGATCTGCGGCTCGCAGGGGAAGGAAACAGCCGCAGATCACTTTGCAACCCCCTAGGCAACGCGCACCCGGTCCTCGATCCCCTGCTGGCCCCACCGATCGACCCCCCACCCGACCCCAAGATCCGCCGACTACCCAAACACTAACCGTGTCGGATTTCAAGGCACTTTTCTTTTCTTCTGTGATCTGCGGCTCGCGCTGCTGGGAAAAGCCGCAGATCACTTGCCAGCCCCTTAGGCAACGAGCTCCGGCTCCTCAGTCGCCTGCTGGCCCCACGATCATTCCCCCACGTGACCCCCAAGCAGCGCCAACGTCAGCTGACACGTGGCTGCTTCTGGGGTAAAAAATCCTGCCTCTCAGCACCGCCCCCCTTCTTCTCTGCTGGTGCTGATCTGCCTGGGAGCCTTCCTGCTGCGGACCTCCAGTTGTGTTCAAGAGGGGGAGACTTTGCCTATCCCCAGGTACAAAATTTACTTTATTACACTTTGTTTTTATCAAACTTGTTTTTTTTTTTTTTACTTTTATCAATTTCTCACTTCTTTCCCCCACTATATTTGTATATTTGTACACCCATATACCCACACCAATACTCACATATATACACACACCTTTGCAAGAGTATACACCTGCATAATTATATTTATTTGCTGTCATTTTATCATTTTCGCTTTTTCTGTGATTTTTTTTATTGAATATTCTGTTCTGTTTTGCTTATGTATCTTTAGTATAGTTTTGCTGTTTGGTGCTTTGGTATAGAAAGATATATTTTACTTTGTTTGATCCGTCAGAATATGTACTTTCCAAAAATATATGGTTTTCTTGGTTTTTTTTACAGTTTGGGGCTCTTACGGCACATAACGCACAGTTGGGGCTCTCTTTTCAGCAGCTGAGTTGGCCGGCGTGAAAATTCAAATGCTCATTTTTCATTTTGGGTCCGTACACACCACACACTTTGGTAAAGCTATGCATATTGGGCATCAAACTGTTCAGTAGACCCTTGGCATCAATATTTATGGTGTTTTACAATTGTATGTAAGAAATTGGGTGAGATAAATGCGGCCAATTGCAATATTTTTAGGCGATTTTCAGAAATGTAAAAACAGTTGCTTTTATCGCCAAATTTAGGAAAGGCTTGCGACTTGGTACTTTGGAGTACAAAGACATGCATACCCAATTTGGATTCGCAGGAATGTGTACTTACCAAAAATATATGGTTTTATGGGGTGAACGCACTTTTTTCTACCTTTGCCCCCCCCAAAACAATGTAAATGTGTTGATTTTGCAGTACCTGAAATGACAGACCATATGGGGGTCTTTGTTTTGGGGCCCCTATACGCCACGTACTTGGGTACACCTATACATATTGGGCATCAAACTGTTCAGAGGACCCCAGGCTTTCATATTTGGGGTGATTTGTCTTGATACCTAAAAGTATGTGGGTAATACAATGCTGCAGGGTCGAAATTTTGAAGTCATTTTTGGAAATGTCCCCAAAATCACCAAATTTAGGAATGGTTTGCGGCTTGGTACTTTGGAGTACAAAGACATGCATACCCAATTTAGATCCGTGGGAATGTGTACTTTCCGAAAATATATGGTTTTCTGGGGTGAACTTACTTTTTTCTACATTTGCCCCCCTCAAAACAATGTAAATGTGTTGATTTTGCAGTACCTGAAATGACAGACCATATGGGGGTCTTCGTTTTGGGGCCCCTATACGCCACGTGCTTGGGTACACCTATACATATTGGGCATCAAACTGTTCAGAGGACCCCAGGCTTTCATATTTGGGGTGATTTGTCTTGATACCTAAAAGTATGTGGGTAATACGATGCTGCAGGGTCGAAATTTTGAAGTCATTTTTGGAAATGTCCCCAAAATCACCAAATTTAGGAATGGTTTGCGGCTTGGTACTTTGGAGTACAAAGACATGCATACCCAATTTAGATCCGTGGGAATGTGTACTTTCCGAAAATATATGGTTTTCTGGGGTGAACTTACTTTTTTCTACATTTGCCCCCCTCAAAACAATGTAAATGTGTTGATTTTGCAGTACCTGAAATGACAGACCATATGGGGGTCTTCGTTTTGGGGCCCCTATACGCCACGTGCTTGGGTACACCTATACATATTGGGCATCAAACTGTTCAGAGGACCCCAGGCTTTCATATTTGGGGTGATTTGTCTTGATACCTAAAAGTATGTGGGTAATACGATGCTGCAGGGTCGAAATTTTGAAGTCATTTTTGGAAATGTCCCCAAAATCACCAAATTTAGGAATGGTTTGCGGCTTGGTACTTTGTAGTAGAAAGACATGCATACCCAATTTAGATTCGTGGGAATGTGTACTTTCCGAAAATATATGGTTTTCTGGGGTGAACTTACTTTTTTCTACCTTTGCCCCCCCCAAAACGATGTAAATGTGTTGATTTTGCAGTACCTGAAATGACAGAACATACAAGGGGGGGTCTTCATTTTAGGGCCCCTATATGCCACGTGCTTGGGTACACCTATACATATTGGGCATCAAACTGTTCAGAGGACCCTAGGCTTTCATATTTGGGATGATTTCTCTTGATACCTAAAAGTATGTGGGTAATACGATGCTGCAGAGTAGATATTTTGAGGTGATTTTTGGAAATGTCACCTAAATCACCAAATTTAGGAATGATTTGCGGCTTGGTACTTTGGCGTAGAAAGACATGCATACCCAATTTGGATTCGTTGGAATGTGTACTTTCCGAAAATATATGGTTTTCTGGGGTGAACTTACTGTTTTCTACTTTTGCCCCCCCCCCAAATCGATGTAAATGTGTTGATTTTGCAGTACCTGAAATGACAGACTATATGGGGGTCTTCATTTTAGGGCCCCTATATGCCACATGCTTGGGTACACCTATACATATTGGGCATCAAACTGTTCAGAGGACCCTAGGCTTTCATATTTGGGGTGATTTGTCTTGATACCTAAAAGTATGTGTGTAATACGATGCTGCAGGGTAGATATTTTGAGGTGATTTTTGGAAATGTCACCTAAATCACCAAATTTAGGAATGATTTGCGGCTTGGTACTTTGGCGTAGAAAGACATGCATACCCAATTTGGATTCGTTGGAATGTGTACTTTCCGAAAATATATGGTTTTCTGGGGTGAACTTACTGTTTTCTACTTTTGCCCCCCCCAAATCGATGTAAATGTGTTGATTTTGCAGTACCTGAAATGACAGACTATATGGGGGTCTTCCTTTTGGGGCCCCTGTATGCCACGTGCTTGGGTACACCTATACATATCGGGCATCAAACTGTTCAGAGGACCCTAGGCTTTCATATTTGGGGTGATTTGTCTTGATACCTAAAAGTATGTGGGTAATACGATGCTGCAGGGTAGATATTTTGAGGTGATTTTTGGAAATGTCACCTAAAGCACCAAATTTAGGAATGGTTTGCGGCTTGGTACTTTGGCGTAGAAAGACATGCATACCCAATTTGGATTCGTTGGAATGTGTACTTTCCGAAAATATATGGTTTTCTGGGGTGAACTTACTGTTTTCTACTTTTGCCCCCCCCCCCAAATCGATGTAAATGTGTTGATTTTGCAGTACCTGAAATGACAGACTATATGGGGGTCTTCATTTTAGGGCCCCTATATGCCACATGCTTGGGTACACCTATACATATTGGGCATCAAACTGTTCAGAGGACCCTAGGCTTTCATATTTGGGGTGATTTGTCTTGATACCTAAAAGTATGTGTGTAATACGATGCTGCAGGGTATATATTTTGAGGTGATTTTTGGAAATGTCACCTAAATCACCAAATTTAGGAATGATTTGCGGCTTGGTACTTTGGCGTAGAAAGACATGCATACCCAATTTGGATTCGTTGGAATGTGTACTTTCCGAAAATATATGGTTTTCTGGGGTGAACTTACTGTTTTCTACTTTTGCCCCCCCCAAATCGATGTAAATGTGTTGATTTTGCAGTACCTGAAATGACAGACTATATGGGGGTCTTCCTTTTGGGGCCCCTGTATGCCACGTGCTTGGGTACACCTATACATATCGGGCATCAAATTGTTCAGAGGACCCTAGGCTTTCATATTTGGGGTGATTTGTCTTGATACCTAAAGTATGTGGGTAATACGATGCTGCAGGGTAGATATTTTGAGGTGATTTTTGGAAATGTCACCTAAAGCACCAAATTTAGGAATGGTTTGCGGCTTGGTACTTTGGCGTAGAAAGACATGCATACCCAATTTGGATTCGTTGGAATGTGTACTTTCCGAAAATATATGGTTTTCTGGGGTGAACTTACTGTTTTCTACTTTTGCCCCCCCCCTAACGATGTAAATGTGTTGATTTTGCAGTACCTGAAATGACAGACTATATGGGGGTCTTCCTTTTGGGGCCCCTGTATGCCACGTGCTTGGGTACACCTATACATATTGGGCATCAAACTGTTCAGAGGACCCTAGGCTTTCATATTTGGGGTGATTTCTCTTGATACCTAAAAGTATGTGGGTAATACGATGCTGCAGGGTAGATATTTTGAGGTGATTTTTGGAAATGTCACCAAAATCACCAAATTTAGGAATGATTTGCGGCTTGGTACTTTGGCGTAGAAAGACATGCATACCCAATTTGAATTCGTGGGAATGTGTACTTTCCGAAAATATATGCTTTTCTGGGGTGAACTTACTGTTTTCTACTTTTGCCCCCCCAAAACAATGTAAATGTGTTGATTTTGCAGTACCTGAAATGTCAGACTATATGGGGGTCTTCCTTTTAGGGCCCCTATATGCCACATGCTTGGGTACACCTATACATATTGGGCATCAAACTGTTCAGAGGACCCTAGGCTTTCATATTTGGGGTGATTTGTCTTGATACCTAAAAGTATGTGGGTAATACGATGCTGCAGAGTAGATATTTTGAGGTGATTTTTGGAAATGTCACCTAAATCACCAAATTTAGGAATGATTTGCGGCTTGGTACTTTGGAGTACAAATACATGCATACCCAATTTAGATTCAGGGGAATGTGTACTTTCCGAAAATATATGGTTTTCTGGGGTGAACGTACGGTTTTCTACCTTTGCCGCCCCCCAAAACAATGTAAATGTGTTGATTTTGCAGTATCTGAAATTACAGAACAAACGGGGGGTCTTCCTTTTGGGGCCTCCTATGCCACGTGCTTGGGTACATCTATTCATATTGGGCATCAAACTGTTCAGTGGACCCAGGATTTTATATTTGGGGTGTTTTACATTGATACCTAATGATGTGTGGGAGATATGTTGCTGTAGAGTGGAAGCTTTGAGGTCATTTTTCAAAAAATTCACCAATTTCTATAAAACACTATAACTTTAGGAAACAATTGCAACTTGGTGGTTTGGAGTACAAAGATATTTCTACCCATTTTTGATTCACCAGAATCTGTTCTTTCTAGTAATGGGTAGTTTTCTTGGGTAAACCTACTGTTAGTGGAATGTTTGGCCTTGAAATCAAAAGTATGCCGTTTGGGGAGTGTTGCTTTGGAAATTTGGTTGTGTACTGCTTGTAGATTTTGAGCTATACAAGTGAGAAATCTCCATAAAACTATATATATTTGGTATTGTCGCGTTCAGGAGACATAGACCTTTCTAAATCAGCTGTGTTCTCGTACATAAAATGAATGATGTTTCTGATATATGTGATTGTTCTTCGTGCAACATGATTTTTTTCATTTTATTTGACACTTAGAATCCAATATTTTTTTAGAGAAGTAGAATTACACCAAAATTCTTGCATATTGTGAAAGTTCAGGTTGTCCTGAAAAAAACAATATATTGTTTTCCTGGGTTAACTAAAAGACCACCCCAGGAAAGGCCCTTAAAGTGAAAGAGTGCAAAATATCTAAAAACTGCTTGGCAGTAGATGTTCGCATCTAGGACAAAACGGCTGGCAGGGAAAGGGTTAAAACACTTTCATTTTTGGTGTTACTTTACCCTGTGCATGTTACATCGGTAAATGCATCAAACTTGTGCAATTGGAGCACAGGAAATAATACAGTCTCCACTACGACAAACGTACACAATAGCATCTTACTTATCAACATACACACTTGCAATTGTGTTCCTTTTAGCACATCAGGTGCCACTGCGTAAACTGCAATTTAGCGCTCAGATGCAATGATGGAATTGTGGGGAAAAACAATTTTGTGGGCAAAAACATGGCAAAATGTGCTTGACATTGGCCTTTACCAATTTACTAACCTGACTTGCCCCTAACTGTCACAGGGCAGTGACTAGTGCAGTTACAAAAGTAATATTTCCTTCAGTTGACATGACACATTAGAAATAATGTTTTGAGGAATGGCTACTTTGGATGTACAATTTATTTGAATATTGTATTTTTATGTACCGCTAGGGAGATCCCAATGTTCCAGCAGGTCAACAGACAGTAGAGGTTGATCTGACACGGCCAGTGCAGCTTCCTGATGTGGAGCACCTACGGAATTTTGATGAGATGTCCCGTCTTATTCTGGATGTCCAGGCACAGATCCACAGAGAGCAGAGACAAACAGACAATGAAGAAGATGATGGAAGAGGGGCAGGCCCTGACAAAGCAGAAACTGCTCAACAACCTGCCCCTCTCCTTAGGCCCCCAAATGAAGATGCAAATGGAGCTGATGATGGTGATGGTGGAGAACAAAAACCCCCAAATGAACAGTCCTTTATACTCCCTGCTGGGGTGATGGCTAGGAATGAGGAATACCCTCGTAGCTGTAAGATGTGGTAAGTAACCTGTTTATGATTTCAGTATAGTATTACCAGTACATGGTTTATTTTGTACCACACAATTGTGGATTTAGTTCCTGGCCCAGCTTTATCCATTGTTTATATACAACACAAGATAGAGAAATGCTCTAAGATTGTGCTTGGCATCAGACACTTAGCAGAACACCAGCCAAGCAATAATTCCTGCCAGCTTCTGTTCATTCATACTTTATAAATAGCTACGACGCATGCTCATATATTTAAAGTTCTTCAATTGATGAACAGCTTCAAGTCATCTGTGACCAACTGATTACAGCATACACTATATAAAAATAAGTACACTATACAAACCTGTGTGGAGGTATTTATGTACATACATATATATTTATATGTAAATATCAAGGAAGTGGCACACCGCCAAAAAATATTCTCTCTTTTGTGTAAACATCAGACAAGTCTGATACACACTGTTCCACAAATGTAATGCATTGTCATCATTTGAACAGTAACATTGACCATTTATATTGGTTCACCTGTGCACACAGTAAGCTAAACCAACATACAGTATTTTACCATTTGAAGGCTCTTAGAAGGTTTACATATATTTTAATGTAATATTTCAGACAATTGCCATGGTAAACAAAAATTTGTGTAACCAAAACACATACTGTATATTCTTATTCTTTTAATGATATAGCTTATTTTTTTAAGACTTTCGCTATTAAATAATATGCACAGTGATTTGCCTTTAATTTTGTTCAGAAATATTTTCCAAGGTGCAAAAAGAGTAGAGGTAAGGGACCTGTTATCCAGAATGCTTTGGACCTGGGGTTTTCCGGACAACAGATCATTCTGTAATTTGGTTTTTCATACCTTAAGTCTACTCATGCCCGGATTTGTGGCGAGGCCACATAGGCCCAGGCCTAGGGCGGCACATTTTTGGGGGCGGCATGCCGCCCAGCCGCTCTGTGGGGAGCCTGTGCTCCCCAGTGCTCCGGCGCTCGCACACTGGCGCTTTTGCGCAAGCATGTGGTAGTGCGGGCAGGCGCTAGGACCGCGCAGAGTGCACAGCCTAGGGGCGCCCGCCCAGCGAATCCGGCGCTGAGTCTACTAGAAAATCATGTAAACATTAAATAAACCCAATAAGCTGGTTTTGTTTCTGATAAGGATTAATTATATCTTAGTTTGGAATCTGTTGAGGGACAGATTCCAGCAATCAGAAGCTCCATCGCTAGAAGCCTTTGAAGAAATGCTCCAAAATATGCAATCCTGGACAACCTAATGGGTGTGGGCATGGAGTGCAGTGAGTGAGTCAGGAACTCAATGAATCTGCATAACTGGACTTAGGTCAAGTCACTGTTTGTGATCAAGAAAAGAATATTCCAACCTTGGTACCTCGAAAATCAATGCATGCACTTTCCACACAGTAATATTTAACCCTTTAATTGCCAGTAGGGCCAATGCTATGCGTAGCCCCGTGGCAGCAAAACAAGGTTAAATGGAATTTCAGTTGTTGGTTTTAAACAAATTATCCCTATAATTGTATATATATATATATCAAGGCTAACATACCATATGTAATAATATATAAAATGTATAAATATAAGGGTATGGCTTCCTAATGATCCTGTGCACTGTGGGCCAACTGATTTGTTCCTATTTTTCGAAGCCACTTTTACCGTCCCGCGCGATAAAACTATTTCTCCAAGTAGCCCGAAGAACAAATAAAAAGTGTGTTTGTAAGAGGAGCTATAATGGGTGTCAAAAGAGGCAAGAAGTTGAGTAGGTTTTGATCCTTTATATTGGAATGGCAAAAAGAACACTCAGTTTCCTTATGCGTTTTGGATTTGCAAATCTTAGAAGAAAGCTTAAATACCTGTGAACAGGCAGACAGGAAAGAAGAAGAACCTTTGAATGTCTGCAGACACTGAATGTTGCTTTTGGCATGGCAAGTAGGGATGTAGCGAACGTCGGAAAAAAAGTTCGCGAACATATTCGCGAACTTGCGCAAAAACGCGAGCGGTTCGCGAACGGTTCGCGAACCCCATAGACTTCAATGGGAAGGCGAACTTTAACATCTAGAAAAGACATTTCTGGCCAGAAAAATGATTTTAAAGTTGTTTAAAGGGTGCAACGACCTGGACAGTGGCATGCCAGAGGGGGATCAAGGGCAAAAATGTATCTGAAAAATCTGCCTGTGTGTGCTTGGAAGAGATAGTGTAGGGGGAGAGCTGTTAGTGATTTCAGGGACAGATGATAGTAAGTTTGCTGGCTAGTAATCTGCTTGATACTGCTCTGTATTGGAGGGACAGAAGTCTGCAGGGATTTGAGGGACATTTTAGCTTAGGTAGCTTTGCTGGCTAGTAATCTACTGTTCTCTTTAAACAACTGCCATACGTTGACCTTGTAGGCATTGTTTGCCCAGTTTTTTTGGACGCAGCCACTGAAGCACAGTTGCCAGAAAAAATATGCCATATAAATGCTGAAAATAGTCATTTTTCGCCATACGTTGACCTTGTAGACATTGTTTGCCCAGTTTTTTTGGACGCAGCCACTGAAGCACAGTTGCCAGAAAAATTATGCCATATAAATGCTGAAAATATAAATTTTTTTGTGTTACGTGGGGTGGCCATAGCAGTGGAGGATGAGGAGGATGTTGTGGTAAAGTTAGAAACGGTAGAGGATGGGGTGTGCTGTGTAAGCCAGTCAACTACCTCTTCAGCATTTTGGGAGTTCAGGGTCATTGGCTTTTTAAAACTGGGCAATTTGCTAGGGCCACAGAATTGCATAGCAGCACGGCCCCTAGCACGGCCTCTGCGTGGCGGCCTGCCTTTGCCTGGCATTATTTTTAAAAAAACAACAACAACAACAAAAACTCAGTTGGTTTTTCTGGAAACGATAATACACACAGCTAGATGGCGGGTTGAAGAAAACACTGTGCAAATAATGCCTACAAAGTCAACGTATACACTACTACAGCGGTGGATACGGATTACGTAAAATATATGAATGCTGCTTGAAAAAAAGTAACTCAAGTGGTTTTTCTAGAGACGATAATATTATCAATATTTAGACAAAATGTGAACAAGGTCACACAGCTCGATGGCGGGTTGAAGAAAACAGTGTGCAAATAATGCCTACAAGGTCAACGTATACACTACTACAGCGGTGGATACGGATTACGTAAAATATATGAATGCTGCTTGAAAAAAAGTAACTCAAGTGGTTTTTCTAGAGACGATAATATTATCAATATTTAGACAAAATGTGAACAAGCTCACACAGCTCGATGGCGGGTTGAAGAAAACACTGTGCAAATAATGCCTACAAGGTCAACGTATACACTACTACAGCGGTGGATACGGATTACGTAAAATATATGAATGCTGCTTGAAAAAAAGTAACTCAAGTGGTTTTTCTAGAGACGATAATATTATCAATATTTAGACAAAATGTGAACAAGGTCACACAGCTCGATGGCGGGTTGAAGAAAACAGTGTGCAAATAATGCCTACAAGGTCAACGTATACACTACTACAGCGGTGGATACGGATTACGTAAAATATATGAATGCTGCTTGAAAAAAAGTAACTCAAGTGGTTTTTCTAGAGACGATAATATTATCAATATTTAGACAAAATGTGAACAAGCTCACACAGCTCGATGGCGGGTTGAAGAAAACACTGTGCAAATAATGCCTACAAGGCCAACGTATACACTACTACAGCGGTGGATACGGATTACGTAAAATATATGAATGCTGCTTGAAAAAAGTGACTCCGGTGTTTTTTCTGGAGACGGTAATATTATGGATATTTAGACAGAATGGGAACAAGGTCACACAGCTCGATGGCGGGTTGAAGAAAACAGTGTGCAAATAATGCCTACAAGGCCAACGTATACACTACTACAGCGGTGGATACGGATTACGTAAAATATATGAATGCTGCTTGAAAAAAGTGACTCCGGTGTTTTTTCTGGAGACGGTAATATTATGGATATTTAGACAGAATGGGAACAAGGTCACACAGCTCGATGGCGGGTTGAAGAAAACAGTGTGCAAATAATGCCTACAAGGCCAACGTATACACTACTACAGCGGTGGATACGGATTACGTAAAATATATGAATGCTGCTTGAAAAAAGTGACTCCGGTGTTTTTTCTGGAGACGGTAATATTATGGATATTTAGACAGAATGGGAACAAGGTCACACAGCTCGATGGCGGGTTGAAGAAAACAGTGTGCAAATAATGCCTACAAGGCCAACGTATACACTACTACAGCGGTGGATACGGATTACGTAAAATATATTATGGCTGCTTGAAAAAAGTGACTCCGGTGTTTTTTCTGGAGACGGTAATATTATGGATATTTAGACAGAATGTGAACAAGGTCACACAGCTCGATGGCGGGTTGAAGAAAACAGTGTGCAAATAATGCCTACAGGGCAAATAATGCCTAAAAGGTCAACTTATACACTACTACAGCGGTAGTAAAATAAAAAAAAGTAAAATAAAAAAAATGAATATTAAAAAAAAAAATTAAAGTTGGTGCTGCTGAACTACTAGGAGCAGCAGATTAGCACACCAGTCCCACTCCCCAACACTGCTAGACTAATAGCACTGGGCTCTTATAGTAGTAGTAGTAGTAGTAGTAGTAAAACAACAAAAAAATAAATAAAAGCAGTCCTTACAAGGACTACTGTTATTGCAGCAGTCAGCAGATGAGATCAGAAGCAGGACAGCTGCCCACTGCAGCTACATACAGAGCACTGCAGTAGAAGGTAGATTACTAGCCAGCAAAGCTACCTAAGCTTAAATGTCCCTCAAACCCCTGCAGACTTCTGTCCCTCCAATAACAGAGCAGTATCAAAACGATTACTAGCCAGCAAACTTTCAACTGTCCCTGAAATCACTAACAGGCAGCAGCTCTCTCCCTACACTATCTCTTCAGCACACACAGGCAGAGTGAAAAAACGCTGCAGGGCTTCGGTTTTTATAGGGAAGGGGAGTGGTCCAGGGGAGAGCTTCCTGATTGGCTGCCATGTACCTGCTGGTCTGGGGTGAGAGGGCAAAAAAAAGCGCCAACAATGGCGAACCCAAAATGGCGAACGTCGCGCGACGTTCGCGAACTTCCGGCGAGCGCGAACACCCGATGTTCGCGCGAACAAGTTCGCCGGCGAACAGTTCGCGACATCTCTAATGGCAAGTTTTAGATTTGGCCTCTTTGCCTTTCATCCCAGGGATAAAATAAAACAAAACTCACTTCAGGGAACTCTGTTTTGTACATTGAGTTTACATTGAGGCTCTTCTCTGTAACGCCTTTGGGAGACATTTGCAACTAGCATCCACCAGTAAAAGGCAGTGGTCACAACACCCCTGTCACCAATACTATGTTGTGCATTTTTTATTCTGTTTTGTTCTTCTCATTACACGGTACTTTAAGTAACATTAGCAGAAGTGCCAAACGGCCATTTTGACCACTGCTGATCTCCACTAGAGGGCAGCAAACAGTGAAAACACCCTCGTGCCATAGGCCTAAAGGTGACCGTTTTATAATCTGGTTTCATTCACAAGTGTTTATTGCAGTCCTATTTATGCCTTTCTTTGAACTTTTACAGACATTAGTCACATGGCTCTACAATTTGATGGGGTAGAATTGGCATCAATATACACTGACAAAGAGTTCAACACACGTTCACACAGTTCAAAGTATTATGCCAATCTTTTAACACTGTAAAAAGATATAAAGTTGCTGTCTGTTATGCTTGGCCTGGTTAAAAAAAACATAAATGCTCAAAAAAAGTTTTTAAATGAAAAATTCCTGAAGATAAACATAGTCAAATCAAGCTTACACAGTACAGGCTCATTTAGACGGCAGAAGTGCAGCTATTTAGGGGACACAGTGCTTTTTACCCAAAAGTGTAATTGCAGCATTACCCTGGAAATCTTTTCGGGATATCTTCATTCCCGGTGTTCATCATTAAAATAAAATCTGCGCACAGTTCGTTAGTTGAAAGAGCAATGTGCATATTGCACGCCATTGTGGAAACCTAGAGCTACTGTCACCTTCACGAGGAAACATCGGGCGACTTCAGAAAACGAAACGTTCAGAATGCTATCCCGCCGGCGATTTACATTCTAGCCGGCGGGAGGCAGTTCGGGGTGATTAGTCACCCCAAAGAAAAGGAGATTTGTCGCCAGGCAACTAATCTCCCTGAATCTGAGTGTGTGCCCTCAAGGTGGTAAATCCTTGGGTGAGAAGAAATGATAACCCTGTCTCAGGCACAATCATTCAGCCTCGGCAGTTTTGCCTAATTATTACTGAATCCCATGCCTATCACTTGCCCCTCTACATCTCTCACTGTCATCTTTAAATCTGTCAGTATTGATGTATGCAGTGCTTGTCCTCATTTTTATTTACTCCCCTACATCTTTGGCTGATTGATATCCTTGTGGCAAAGAAAAGTAAGAGGAGCAAGAAGAGAGAGAGAGAGAAACAATGCATAGAATGGAACAAGTACTTGTGAGATCCATGGAAATATATCAGCCTACTGCTGAATTGGACAAGATCATTAAAGAGCAGAATAGTTTAAGTTGAAACAAGGTGCATATTTCCCTTATAAATAATAAAATAAAATAAATTAACTGTTTGTATTAAAGCCACTAAGGCATTTTCATTTCCTTGGGTTACTGATTATAATGGTAACCTTCCAGCATATAACCTTGCTACTTCTTTATTCGTTAGTGACAAAGGCCCAAAATATTATCCTCCAGCGTGTCTCAAAATTTCCTTTGTGGAACAATTCTTTCCGTTTGAACCCTATCAGTATTGACAGTTGAAAAATGGGAAAGGTTTTTAGGAAAGGCAGTGATTTGTTGCAATGCAGGAAATAATAGCCCAGATCCAGTAACACCAAAAAGTTATGAAAATATAATGTACAGATTGCGCTGCACTGGTGTGTTTGCTACAGAAACTCTACTATAGTTTATATAAAAAAGCTGCTGTGTGGGGGCAGCCATTCAGAAGCTGAAGAAAGAGAAAAGGCACAGAATAGCAGGTAACAGAAAAGCTCTGTTATATACAATGGGATTCTTCAGAACTTATCTGTTATTTACTGTTTATCCTGTGCTTGAATGGCTGCCCCCATGGCTACAAAGAAGCTTGTGTATATAAACTATAGTAGAGTTTCTGTAGCAAACACAACAGTTTTACCAGTGTAGGTCAACAATACATTATATTGTCATTCATTTAAAACACTTTTTTTTTTAAGTTCCTTTCAGCCCATGTTTGACAGGGAAGGAGAAATACAGCAATGATATTGCTAATTCTCAGTGCTGCTATATATTAAATGAACTAGGGATGCACCGAATCCACTGTTTTGGATTCGGCCGAACCCCCGAATCCTTTGAGAAAGGGGTGGGAAGGGGAAAACATTTTTTACTTCCTTTTTGTGTGACAAAAAGTCACGCAATTTCCCTCCCTATTAGGATTCAGATTCGGTTTGGCCAGGCAGAAGGATTCAGCTGAATTCGAATCCTGCTGAAAAAGGCCGAATCCCGAACCCAATTCTGGATTCGGCGTGTCCCTAAAATGAACCCCTATATTTTGTATTGAAATGTCAGTGTGAACAATTACAGGACACTGGTTTATTTTCTGAAATCAACAGATATTAAAGTCATTTGTACAAGCACAACAGGCTGAGAAACCACCTATTGCCAACTGAGGGCAGGGATGAAAAACAGAATAATGGGGAAACAAAGGAAACAGCATATCCATTCTTTTGTCAAAAGTGCCCCTAAACCACAGTTGTGTCAGAACTGGCAGTTTAGTACAGGCAGCCTAAGCTTGGTCAGTAAAGGTAAATTTCAGCAGCTTTCCAGTTTGGTGTTTCAGTAGCTATATGGTTGCTAGGGTCTTATTTAACATAGCAACCAGGCAGTGTATTGAATGAGACTGGGATAGGAAGGAAGGGTCTGAATGGGAAGTAAACTAAAAAGTAAGTAAGAATAACAATAAAATTGTAGTTTTGCAGAGCAATCATTTTTGACTGCTGGGGGTCAGTGACCCATTTGAAAGCTGGAGAAAGCCAGAAGATACTATAAAAATAATTAATGAAGACCAATTGCAAAATTGCTAGGGATAAGATGTTCCACATCCATACTAAAATTTCACTTAAAGGTGAACCACCTATTTAAAGCTCAGCTCATCTTCGGCTCTGCCAGTTGCTCCAAAAAGGAGGTACAATTGTGTTACTACAAACAGCTAATTGGGGCTTTAATTGAAACTGCAGAACAGTGATTATTGAAAGAGGAGTAACAATTTCCTATAGGGCAATAACAGAGGGGACCGTTTTGTGACCTTAAAGTGCCATGATTTGATGCTCTCAGCAGTGCTATACAAATGCATACAATGCTATAATAATGGGTAAGTGATACACTGGGTTACAGGATTCAGCAAAGTAACATGAAATATTTATCCTAATGGCCAAGAATTTTGAGAGCAAAATGACTGCTGTTTTATTACTTGAAACAATTATTTTTCTTTTGTTGTTGTTCCCAGACATGGCTGTTAACATTCGGAGTCTACTGTACTTTCTTTACCATTTTGCTGCTAGATTGCTTTTCTTGGCTCTGACATTGAAAGTGCCAAAAAGAAGCCACTAGTATCTTTGATTTATTAGAAGTGAAAATATCAATAAAATGAATTGCATTTTACATTGATGCCTCTTACGGAAATAAGGTCATGTTTACATAATCAAATGCAAAATGAGTGTAATATATCTTTCTAAGTGAGTGCAGATTATACAGAAGCCATGGTTTCAAACCAGGGGAAAAGGGGATGACTTTATATTTCTGAAGATCAGATTTATGATACAGGAGACTGGTAATCAGAGCTGGAAGTAGGGGTAGAGGTAGAAGAGGCACATGTCTTTCACCTTATAAAGCAGCTCGGGGGGGGGGGGGTTGCCGACTCTTTAAAGAGGTTGTTCACCTTAGAGTTAACTGTTAGTATGATGTAGAGAGAGTGATATTCTAAGTTTGTGATTGGTTTTTATTATTTGTGATTTTTGAGTTATTTAGCTTTTTATTCAGCGCTCTCCAGTTTACAGTTTCAATCTGGTTGCTAGGGTCGGAATTACTCTAGCAACCATGCATTGATTTGAATGAGAGACTGGAATATGAATAGGTGAGGCCTGAATAGAAAGACGAGTAATAAAAAGTAGCAATAACAATACATTTGTAGCCTTACAGAGTATTTGGAAAGAGTCCGAAGAAAAAGGCAAATAATGAAAAAACTATAAAAAAATAAATAATGAAGACCAACTGCAAAGTTGCTTAGAATTATCCATTCTATAACATACTAAAAGCTAATTTAGGGATCTTACTCACGAGCGGTTGTAGCTGCGTTCCCCTGCGTTCCGTTCTTCTGCGTTCAGCCGCAGGGGAGCGCAGGAATAGACACATTACATTTTTTCCAATGGGGCTGTACTCACACAGGCGCGTGTAGGCGCCGAACACAGGAAAAATGCAGCATGTTGCGTCTCAACCTGCGTTCAGTGCCTACACACGCCACACAGATTGCCAGTCCTGGGGTTAGTGAGCAACATGTTGTTCATGAGCCTCAGGTTGGTCACTGCTATAGGGCCTCCCTATTGGGTACAGTAATAACCACTGAGCATATTCTACGACAGGGGTCCCCAACCTTTTTTACTTGTGAGCCACATTTAAATGTAAAAAAGAGTTGGAGAGCAACAAAAACATGAAAAAAGTCCATGGGGATGTCATATAAGAGCTGTGATTGGCTGTTTGGTAGCCTTTATATGGTCTGGTACAGGAGTCTCTGTTTGGCAGTACACCTGGTTTTTATGTAACCAAAACTTGCCTCTAAGCCAGGAATTCAAAAATAAGCACCTGCTTTGAGACCACTGGGAGCAACATCCAAGGTGTTGGTGAGCAACATGTGTCTCGCGAGCTACTGGTTGGGGATCACTGCTCTACGAGAACTGGATGCACTGGACTCCAGTTATGAGTTATCTCCACTAGGAAGAATTTTGGTTAAACTGCCCATAGAACCAAGGCTGGGGAAGATGATTATGGGGTTTCATTTGGAGGGGTTGAACTTGATGGACTTTGGTCTTTGTTTCAACCCGATTTCACTATGTATGGCTTGCATCTTCTATGTTGGGATGTACTCTGCACCATTTCTGCTGCCACCTGTTTCCCTGAGTGTTTTATTAATTTTTTGGGGAAAAAAGCAACAAAAAAAAAAAGAAGAAATCTGGCCCGGTGCTACCCTAGCACTGATCCTAAGCATCAGCAACGTAACTACAGGGGGAACGGGCCCTGGCGCAGGAGGCGAAGCTGGGCCCCCTCCGTACGCCCGGAATCCGTGGCGCGCGAGCTGCTGGGGGGCCCTGGCCCAACTGCACCCCCTGCTCCCCCGGTAGTTACACCACTGCTCAGCATGTCCACTCCCATCCCAAACAGCACAGTGTCAGACATCCCGCCACCCCACACCCACTCAGCTCTTCTGCTTGAAGTAATTGGTAAGTATAAAACCAGGGAAATTATCTATTATTTTATATTAGGGATGCACCGAATCCACTATTTTGGATTCGGCCGAACCCCCAAATCCTTTGTGAAAGATTCAGCCGCATACCGAACCGAATCCGAACCCTAATTTGCATATGGAAATTAGTAGTGGAAAGGGGAAAACATTGTTTACTTCCTTGTTTTGTGACAAAAGTCACACAATTTCCCTCCCCGCCCCTAATTTGAATATGCAAATTAGGATTCCGATTCAGTTCAGCCAGACAGAAGGATTCGGCCAAATCCGAGTCCTGCTAAAAAAGGCAGAATCCTGGCCGAATCCCGAACTGAATGCTGGATTCGGTGCATCCCTATTTTATACACTGAATATTGTAATTTTACTGGAGCATTTTGTGTGAAATATAAATAACATTTTGAGCACTTTCTATGTATTTTAAGTTTCTTTACATAGAAATATTATTTACTGTAATTACCGGAAGCCCGGATGTTTCCAAATCCAAAAGTAGTATGTATTGAGAACCAACTGTTCTTGTGCATGAGACCCTCCCCCAGAATATAGAATATTACAGCACAGTGAAACGAATAAACAAGCCTGTGGGTTATTACAATATAACTAACATGTAACTATTATCCCCCCCAAGAAACTGTCACTCATATACTTTTTCATATATTCCTTTTTTATTCATTTTTCAAAGTTTTTACAGCAAAAAAAGAAGAGCAAAATAGAGCAGAGAATCCATTTTCCATCTCTGTCTGTGGTATTAGGAGAGTCAGTTCTACAGGTTTTGCGTGGGATTCACTGTGCAAGCAGCTTCTTAGTCTTGATCGATGGCTTCCTACTTCTTCTAACTGGAACATGAGACCCAGGTCTCCACGTGGAGTTGATTCAGTGCAGTCCGGGAGTAAAACACAGAGAATATTAATCAGTACATTTCAATTCTTTTTTTCTAAAACAGACTCGGGAGCAAGATGAAAGGTTCTCTCAAATCAAACATTACCTTTTGGTATGTAGAGGCACCGTCTTTGCTTTACCATATGCTGAATTCTGGACACAATTCCTCAAAGAAGTCCGTGGTTGGGCGTTGAAGGAAAGAAATAGGTTCACAGATTTCTTAGCAAAATCTCAAAAACAAGTAACAAAACACAGTGACTATTTATGTGCAACTATACAAAGGCTGCACCACGTTTATGAAGAAGATATTTACCTCCACATTTTCCTAAGATCAAACACCAGCTGAAAAGCATAAGAAAGAATGTATGATAGAAATAATGCAGATAGCCCATAGTAAGTGAACTGAAAGGTGAGCCTTCGAGGTGCCAGGGACATTAAAGCTTGTGGCATCAGCAGTAGAGATGAATTCATCCCATGGAATCATCACGCGCCACAAGTTTCATCCTGCGCCCTGTTAGTCACCTGACACCACAGTCAGCTCTGCCCCCAGCTCAATACTAAGTGCCACCCACAATTAGAGATGGAAAAGCCAGGGGCCCAGAGATAGAGAGTCTTAGTTCAGGGTCGATGGCAGGTGACCCAAGGTGGGAGGGCCGAAGATGGGGGCCAGAGGTGGGGGGGCAATGACGGGGGCCAGAGGTGGGAGGGAAATGACGAGGGCCAGAGGTGGGCGGGGCAATGACGGGGCCAGAGGTGTGGGGGGGAAATGGCGGGGGCCAGAGGTGTGGGGTAAATGGCGGGGGCCAGAGGTGGGGGGGAAATGGCAGGGGCCAGAGGTGGGGGGAAATGGCGAAGGCCAGAAGTGGGGGGGAAATGGTGGGGGCCAGAGGTGGTGGGGGAAATGGCGGGGGCCAGAGGTGGTGGGGGATGATGGGAGCCCGAAGTGGGGGGAGCAATGACGGGGGCCAGAGGTGGGGGGGAATGGCAGGGGCCAGAGGTGGTGGGGGGAATGGCGGGGGCCAGAGGTGGGCGGGGGAAATGGCGGGGGTGAGGTGGGGGGCAATGACGGGGGCTCGAGGGGGGGGAAAGGCGGGGGCCTGAGGGGGGGGAATGGCGGGTGCCAGAGGTGGGGGGGCAATGGCGGGGGCCAGAGGTGGGCGGGGGAAATGGCGGGGGTGAGGTTGGGGGGAATGACGGGGGCCAGAGGTGGGGGGGGAAATGGCGGGGGCCAGAGGCGGGGGGGAATGGCAGGGGCCAGAGGTGGTGGGGGGAATGGCGGGGGCCAGAAGTGGGGAGGCAATGATGGGGGCCAGAGGTGGGGGGGGAAATGGCGAGGGCCAAAGGTGGGGGGGAATGATGGGGGGGGAAAGATGGGGGCCAGAGGTGGGGGGGCAGAAGTGGGGAAGGCTGATGGCAGAGGTCTGAGTATAGGAGGGCCGATGGCGGGGGCCCTAGGTAGAGAGCGCAGAGGGTGGAGGCAAAAGGGACCCGCAGATCTTTCCCAACTGGGACTCAGGAATGACAGACCCTGAATCATTTTTATACCACCTGATGGGTTGATGCAGCCTGGCTCTTCTATGAATGACAGGGGCTCTTCACAGACTGCACTGACATCCACAGTCGGAATCTGCAAGAAGGAATATACACATTTGTTTGCTCTCTCTCATACTATTTACTATTTGTAGGGTTCGGACTAAAAACCAATATAGTGGCAGCCCCAGGTGCACTGAGCTAGGAGTGTGCGGGTATATTTGCATGTACTGTACAGTGTCTTAAAAAAGAGGCTTTCTTAACTCTTACCCTGCCTTGCCCAGAACAGAACCAGCCAAGCACCAACCACATTTGTCATAGTCTGGCTAAGGGGATGGGGGTTTGGCGTTTCAAGAATATACCTCCAGCCACAGCACTGAAGGAGAAAGGACCTGCTGAATTACAGAAAATAGCAATGATTGGTTACTTCAGGAGAAGGCAAATGAAAATGTCTCTATAATGGAAGGAAGCCACATCATGAACACAATACACTTACTGAACTTGTAATAAAGGGACCTGGGGAAATACAATAGGTGAAGTGGGCAAAAGGTGAAAGAATACATTGAGACTCAATTGGTAGTTTTTTTTGTTTTTTTTGAAAACGGTTGAATTCTCCATTAAAGTAAAATGCCTACTATGCCCAGGTCGTATCCCACCAGAATAAACCTGATACTTGGTGTGCAGAAAATGATGTTTCCTCCAGATAGAGCTGCTGCAGTGATGGACTTACAGATTGTGGCTTGAAAGGAGGTGGAATCTTCCTGTTCTCCAACGCTGCCCAGTCAACCGATCTATAAAACGGGTGTTTCCTTATATCCCCCGATGTGCCCAGGCGCTTGTCTGGATTCTTCTCAAAGAGCTAAATGGAAAAAAACTCATTAACAGATGTTCAAATGGATAAGTGGCTACACAATTACCAGGAGGGTTTATTCTAAGTTTTTCCACAGCAAATAGTAGGAATTATGTCAGCAGTGAGTACATATGTATGATGAGGGTGTCTGCAATTTCTCTGCTGTTGTGTAACATAACTAGCGACATGCAGGCTCTTCCCATACTGAATACACAGCTCACATTATGCTCCTCACCCCCAGGGTCCTCATTAAGAAATGATCACTCCGTAATATTTCCTTCAAGTTAATATTTCTATCATTTATCTGGGATTTCTGCACGTAACTATCCCATCCCACCTCAGTTTTGTATCATTTCCAAGATTTCCTGTATTAAAGTTGAAATGAAAATCTGTAGGAATGCAAAGATAACCATCTCATTGGCCCATTCATTTTTATATCTTAGATTCTGTCCTTTTTTTAAGGGTCTGTTATTTCCCGGCACATGCTCCTACGCACCTCCTGCATCAGACTTTTCAGATCAGGGCTGATATCCTCTGGAATGGAAGGCTGCTTCAAGGTGACTGATTCGATGATGTTGAGCAGTGTCAAGCCTTCGTGGAATGGAGATCTTCTGGCGGCCATTTGGCACAGAATAATGGCAAATGCCCACCAATCCACTCCTGCGCCATATCCACTCATCAGATGAATCTAGAGAATAAAAAAGATCTTTTGTTAGATAATTACATTTCTTAGGGAAGCATTCCTGGAATAAGTTTGTACATCATTCTCACAGAAGCCTTAGGAACAGAGATGCTACATTGGGCAGGAGATCCCTTCCTTGTGTCGGACAAGGATAAACAACATTTAAACATAAGAGGCTGGCACAAGCCTGGACCCACAAAGTAGTAAAGCAAGAGTCAGATTATTAAAGGTTAAAAGGCTTAAATTTTATTCTCCATAATTAAGAACCAATGCCTGACGCGTTTCGTGTCTACCGGGGACACAGCCCATGACTAAGTGTCCCTGGTAGACACGAAACGTGTCAGGCATTGGTTCTTAATTATGGAGAACCTCTTACAATCTGACTCTGGCTTTACTACTTTATGGGTCCAGGTTCGTGCCAGCCTCTTTCGATGTTTCCTGGTATCTGCTCCCTTTGCTGAAGGTCTGGAGCGTGTGTGTACAGCGGTAAGCTCAATCAACGCATTCTAATACAGCACATACTGGTTACATATTTGTATAGTTTGAACATTTAAGCAAACCTAACATACATTAAAGGAACAGTAACACCAACAAATGGAAGTGTATTAAATTAATTAAATTATAATGCACTATAGGCCTGCAAATGAAAGTGATTTAAGTAATGAATAAATAATGTAGTGTTGCCCTGCACTTGTTAAACTGGTGGGTTTGCTTCAGAAACACTACTAAAGTTTATATAAACAAGCTGCTGTGTAGCCATGGGGGCAGCCATTCAAAGCTGAAAAAGGAGAAAAGGCACAGAATAAACAGATGATAACAGATAAGCTCTATAGTATACAATGCGATTCTATATTGCTTATCTGTTATCTACTATTTGTCTTGTGCTTGAATGGTCGCCCCCGTGGTTACACAGCAGCTTGTTTATATAAACTATAATAGAGTGTCTGAAGCAAACGCCCCAATTTTATTAGTGCGGGGCAACACTACATTATTTATTCATTACTAAAAACACTTTCATTTTTTGATTACTGTTTCTTTAAACAAAATAATTGAACAAAGCTAATTTACAGATGTAAATGAATTCCTGATAGTAAATAAAAGAAGTTTCTCACCTCTGGAGCCATGTAGTGGTAGGACCCTACTAGATCGTACATCTTCTTGTTGCCGAAAATCCCTTCTACAGCTAGGCCGAAATCACTGATCTTGATATGCCCCTCGGCGCTCAGTAAGATGTTTGGTGGTTTAAGATCTCTGGAATAAAGAAACAAAAGTCATGACATAGGTCTGGCAACTGTATTCAGCTATGGGTAGTAGTAATTAATAATGATGAACGTAATAGTGGAAAAGTAGTGAGGAATTAGGGCCAAGACTGAAAACTTGTACTTACCGGTGCACAATACCACATGAATGCAGATACTGTAGACCGATGATCATCTCTGCAGAATAGAATCTATGGAAAAAAAAAAGAAGAATAATGTAAGCATCTTTTTAATAATATAATCTTGGATTCTAATCCAATATATAAGCAAATAGTAGTTAACATATATATAAAATTCAAAATATATATATATATATATAAACAAAGCCATGTGGAGCCGGCACTCTCGATAAGATGCAATAAGTTGCCTGGGTGCACGATCAACAAACATCTCCATACAAGGGGATCAGCACTAGTCAGGTCTTAAAAATTAAACAGAATTTATTTAGTAAAATAGCAGCAGACTGACGTTTCGGCTGACTCCTCAGTCAAGGCTGAGAAGTCTGCCGAAACGTCAGTCTGCTGCTATTTTACTAAATAAATTCTGTTTAAGTTTTAATTGCTGATCCCCTTTTTGTGATTTTATATATATATATCTATATATATATATAATCCTTGGTAACGCTGGAGCACCCACATATAAAGGTCATCTTTGGTCATGCTATAGATCATGCCAAATAAAGAGAAAAACAGATATGGTCTTTCTCCCCCCAAAGATAACACATTTTATTTTTTCACTTGGATAGGACTGATGCATGGACACTGCTTGAGAGTGCTGGGGGTAACTCATTTAGAGCATATATATATGTATATATAATAAACATAAGGTATTCAAAAGAAAAGTACATAAACTATACAACAAAAAATTGGTTGCAAACTCTATTCCCCCCTTCTGTGAAGTTAATTTAATCGGGCTAATTGTTGCCACCTGGGTGGGCCCAAGTGCAAATGCCCTGGACCTCTCGCTTACTCCATTTATGATCACAGGCATTCAATATTTGCAGGTCACTCACCGCTTGAAGTCCCTGGCCCAGGTACATCGCCCTGAACCCGCAGATTTGGTAGACACGACAATAGAATCCAATATTGCATGCAATTTCACGGATCTGCAGACAGTTGTGGTTTTAAAATGGCTTTATTTCCACAACAGATTACCTTACGCGTTTCGTGTGTCATCACACGTGATCATAGGCACTATGAGTGTCTATGCCTATAAGTACGTGTAATGACACATGAAATGCGTTAGGTAATCTGTTGGGGAAACAAAGCCATTTTAAAACCATCACTGTCTGCTGATCCGTGAAAGTGCGCGCAATATTGGATTCTATTCAAAGAAAAAACTATTAAAAAATTGCTGAGGAGGAGATTAGAGTTATGAAATGCTTATTGCTTCTTGTGCAACAGCCTAGGCCATTGCTATAAACAAATTTGCTTTTTTTTTCCCCTCTGACATTCCCTTGGTACAACACTGTGGTGCCAACAACATAAGAAAAAGTGAGTTACATGTAAAATGCACCAAGAGTTGGAGCATAACACCTGAACAGTGCCCAATACTGTGTCTAACTAATATCAGCACAGGGGTTAGTGGTCCCTAAATGCCCAAGTGTCCCAAATCTCTCTATTCAAAGATGCTGATAGGGATATATAAAGTTTGAGGGATGGGACATACCACCTCTTTCTCGCTCTGAAGGAGGGAGAAACCCCACAAGAAACTGCACCCATTCAAATCTCCCTTTCGCATGAAACATAAAAAAACCTGGGGTGGCAAAAATACTCTAACAGGTAGGGAAGATTGGGAATAACATGCAACTCCATATAGATCTTGGGATGTCACTTACTGTATGATGTCCCTGTTCAGGCAACCTCTCTTATTTATAAGCTGTTCCAGGGTCCCTCCACTCATGAACTCCATTATAAGAAACGCATGCATCTGGTTAAATGAGAAGAGAGCGAAACATGGGAGCTGTTAAAACAAGACTACTAGAGCACAACTGTATTCGATTTTAAAGCAGAACCAAATACAGGGATCACATTTACACATTATGGAGCAAAACAATTCCAAAAAATGTAGTGGATTTTTTTCTGTCTAGTCTAAAAGTTGTTTCACAAATAAAAACAGATCAGCGCCTCTGGCAACGGAGAGAACAAGAGTGAAACAATATTTAAAGGGGAAATAAAAGAATATATCCCTATTTCCCTACTTCAACACATGGTGTCTAATTGGATTATTTTGAAAATACTACAATATATTGTGCTTTTTGCTTTTGTTGTTTTGTTCTCTCCGTTGTCAGAGGCGATGATCCGTTTTTCTTTGTGAAGGAATTTTACAGTGTAGAGACTGAAGCAGGACCTGCAGGAGTTAACAGGACTAAAAAGGACTAACTTTTTTCCTCCCTTTTTCTTTTACTTAGTCTTGAAGTTGTGCCTTCTGCTCCTTCTCTCGGCACATGAGGAATGATTCGCCTAAGCAACTCCCAAAATGTATTGCCCAAAGAGCTCCTGCACTGCTGAGGGTTGGTATGGAACAAGGAGAGGTTAATCCTGCTACAGGCAGATATGGGTATGTTATGGGTTACCTTTAAGTTAACTTTTAGTATGTTATAGAAGGGCCAATTCTAAGCAACTTTTAAATTTTTTATAGTTTTTAATTATTTGCCTTTTTCTTCTCTTTCCACCTTTCCAAAGGAAGTCACTGACCCCGTCTAAAAAACGAATGCTCTGCAAGGCTAAAAATGTATTGTTATTGCTACCTTTAACTACTCATCTTTCTATTCAGGCCCTCTCTTATTCATATTCCAGTCTCTTATTCTAAATAGCTCTTATTCTAAATGGTTGCTAGGGTAACTTTATGCCTAGCAACCAGAGTGTTGAAATGGCAAATTGGAGAGCTGCTGAATAAAAAGCTAAATAACACAAATCATAAATAAATAAATAAAAACCAATTGCAAATTGTCTCAGAATATCACACTACATCAGACTAACTCCCATATGTAATAAAAGGCACAAAGTTTGTCCAGTAGCAACCAATAAGATGCTTGCTTTTAAACAGGTGACCAGGGAATTCTACCTGCTGATTGTTTTTTTATAGGTTACTGCCCCTGGGCAAACTTAATGCCTTTAATTACATAAACCCCTAAAAGTGATCTAGTACTAAACAGATACTACCCTGGGCTGAGTTTTTGGAGAACAGGAGCAGACACTACCGACAGGTGAGTTTTTGAAGCAGAGAAGCAGCAGCTCTGGCTAAGGGGTGAGAGACTAGAATCATTGGGGTGCCCAATTTCCTTTTAAGAAAAGAAGTATAATATGGTGTCTTAAGTAAAGTCAGTAGCAGCTTTTAAATAAGGCAAACAGTAACATAAACTGCAGGGCACTATTGGCTCTGTGCTGTACCTGCGTTTGGAAAGCTCCATATCCATGGCAGAGAAAGGGACAAGCTCCAGTGATTCTGAGAGTGCGCGCCTCCGTCAGGATGTCCTCTACACTCGTAGTCTTCCGAATCACTTTGATTGCCACTTGATCTCTGCAGTTGTTAAGCGACGCCAGCATAACCTGAGAATGACAAAATAAACAATATGCGGGTTTTTTAAGTATACACTTACAAAATGATTCTCATACAACTACACATTAATTGCACATTTTAATTAATGTAACTTTATTAATAATTACTATTAAAGCAGTGTCTGTCTTGCAAACTCTTGCCCTACCACTGAAAAATTGTGTTGTATGGTGGGCCTCTGATTCTCACCATACTTTCAATGTTTTGTGATTAGCAAAGGAGGATAACGTGTGTAATGCACTGGAATTAAAATTCTCTTTTATTATACAATTATACAAAAAAAAAAGCCATTATTTGAATTAAAGTGTACCTCTCCTTTAGCTCCAAGTTTCTGAATTTGATGTTATAGAGTTAATTATGCTACAGGCTTAAACAGACATACCTCCTAACTGTCCCGTTTTTAGAGGGACAGTCCCTCTTTTGACAGCCCAACCCGCAGTCCCGCATTTGTACTGGAAAGTCCCGATTTTCTCTGCACTGAACAGGCAGAAAAAGAAACAAAGTTTCTAACTTAATTGGCTTTTGTCAGACAGCCCAGAACAGCCACAGCTGCAGATAAGATACTTTTGCCACAATTTTGA
Organism: Xenopus laevis; assembly: GCF_017654675.1. Taxonomy (NCBI): domain Eukaryota; kingdom Metazoa; phylum Chordata; class Amphibia; order Anura; family Pipidae; genus Xenopus; species Xenopus laevis. The sequence continues at coordinate 51,062,475 of NC_054378.1, forward strand.
GATAAGCAAATGAGTAATTGTAACAATATAAGATAACAGGTCTCTTGGAAGAAGTTACACTCACAGCTTAAAGGGCAATTCACCTTCATTAGCAAAACAGTAATAAGAAATATGTTCAAACTTTCATAACCTGCCAAATTTTGTAAAATGAACATGGTAATTAGGGGGGGCGGCCACAAAATGGGCGTGGTTTTTTCCCCCTCTTTTTATTTCCAAAATGTTGGGAGATATGAACAGACACAAATTATCTGTAATTGTTCTGATGGCTTTGTATTTTATTTTTAAGGGAAAACATCACAAAATAGGCAGAATTGTTTTCTGTAACATACAATAGCTCCCTGTTGCTTTCTCTAAAATTGGCACATTTTTTTACATGTTTATCAGTAGCTTCTGCCTGAGTTGCTTCAAATTTGCATTTTCTAAACACACCTAAATATACCGGTACCTGGGAAGCCAAACACTCACCTTTCCAAAGCTTCCTTTTCCCAGCTCCTTGTGAAACTTGTAGTTGGTGATGTTTTTAGGATTTTTAGGCATCTGAGCTTCAACACAAGGCCTACTCGCTCCACTTCTTCCTGCTGGGGGGAAAGAATATTAATCATTCAAAATGTTAACATACCCTGGAAGACACCTTTCTGTGGTGTTGAATTAATGCGAGAAGATATTTTTTTATTTATGAGCCTCTGAGGCATCAGTGCATTGCTTTAAATGTATTGGAAAGTTGCAGAAACCCCAAATCTGATTGGCACATGGTTTATAAGATGAAAAGATGTGCAGGCCTGTTTGTATATATATATATATTCCATGTTCTAACATTCACAAGGTTCACAAGTTGTCTTAGGGCTATGGGTCCCTTCTGCATTCTTAGTGATGCCCCATGTCACCACCATTACTTGCCAGAGTTCATTGAGTTTCACTGAAATATAAGCTGATGCTACAGGGCTGATTATTAAATTCTGATGCTAGTTGCACTGGTTTTGTGCTGCCATGTAGTAAATTATCTGTATTAAGTACTAATCAGCCTTATATTGTGATATTTCTATTCTATGTGTACTGTATATTGTGAGTGGGTCTCTAAGCTCAGTAAGTGACAGCAGCACAGAGCATCTGCAGTGAATCAGCAGAAAAGAAGATGGGGAGCTACTGGGGCATCTTTGGAGACACAGATCTTTACTGCTAAAGGACTGTGGTTGCCTTGGGCTAGTACATAAATCCCAATCATAATGTACATTTCTAGCTATTTCTTTATTTAAGCTTTATTTCTCCTTTAACACATAACTATTTCTCATTTGGCCAAAAATTGTACCTACAGCAGATGGGACCAGATTGGAATGCGGTTTGCACCCCAGTATGCTGCAGTTTTTAGGGCTAAACTAGAACTGGATTTCCTATCTACTTGTACAGTACCACCAAACCAACTAGCATACCTCTGCACCATTGATGACATTTTATCATTGGTCAGACACTGAGAAAAAGCTCATCCAGTTCCAATAACAAGTAAATACTTTTCACCCAACCTTAAAGGGGTTGTTCACTCTTTACTTAATATGAAGTAGAGAGTGATATTCTGAGACAATTTGCAATTGGTCCTCATTTTTTATTAATTATGGTTGTTGGGTTATTTCGCTTTTTATTCAGCAGCTCTCAGTTAGCAGTTTCAGCAAACTGGTTGCTAGGGTACAAATTACCCTAGCAAACATTCACTGATTCGAATAAGGGACTGGAGTATTTATAGGAGAGGTCTGAATAGAAAAATGAGCAATAAAAAGTACCATCAACAAAAAAAATGTGGTAGCTTTAGAGACAACCTCCAAACTTGAGGAGACTTATTATAAAAAAGACCCAGGAGCAATGGAACCCACCCATGTGGAAGGAAGAGATGCAAAAACCTGCCCACACATTCTTCAACAATTCCTGGCACACCAGAGGTACGACCACTACACTTGCTCATCCACCAATCTGCTTTTATACAATAGATGTGCTTTATGCAATAAATGTGTTTCATACAATAAACCCATTGGTGAAGGCATTTACATTGGAGAAGATGAAGAATGCCTCAGAAAAGGGACCATTCACCACAACAATATAATACACCAGTAGGAGCCAACATAGCATCTTTGCAATCAGCTTTGAAAAAAGGAATTGAAATATTCTGAAAGCTTGCTGTGTTTATCATTTTAGTTATTCAATAAAGATATTGCCTGTACAACACTAGTTTTATGCTTCATATCAACAGCTTTACCCTATAAACCCATATACATAATTAAATACACAAAGTAACCTATAGTATCCAATAAGATGTCTGCTTTTTAAACAGGTGACCAATTAAATGCCATTTGCTGATTGGTTGTCTTAGATAACTAGACTTTCTTTTTATTAGCACCTTTTTTTTTACATAACCTCTGTTGCTACTTATGGAAGTCCATTCTAAGGGTCAATTAGAGTGAGTTTGGGGCGAACACTTGTTTGCTGTGCTTTTTATTTACATGAGCAAATAATAATTACATACATGCAGAAATATGGTTAGTAAATGATACAAGCTGGAGTGGATCAGTGAGAAAGGTTTAACTGCCATGGATATATGTTTGAGGCTGCACTTTTAGCATAGATAGCAATGTCACCAGTGTTGTTTGTCCACAAAAATCAATCAGACCTTTGTTCCGTTTTCTAACGTATAGGGGACTGTTTTAAACATACTTGCCGATGGGATTTTTGGTGATTTTTTTAACATCAATGACAGATAACCAACCTCTAAGTAGTAGAGCAGTAAATGTCCTTCAAATTATAGCCTAATATCCCTTCAGTGGGTTCCAGATGTAACTAGGAAAGCAAATGGGCATTCTCCATAGATGCTCCCCCAACTGTAAGTTGAGCCCAACTGACAAACTAGCAGGGTGCAGGGAAACTTTCTTGGAAGGATGAGTTACAGATAACTATGAATGAAAATCTTCATAGTCATATTACAGATAACATTTGAAAATTACGTTTTATGACCAATCTGGTACTTCTTACCTTCTGCTGGCTCTCGCTCTCTCTCTCTCTTCAGCACCTTCTTGCTCTACTTGACGCAAGCTTTTCTCCTCCATGTTGTTAGCCCATAAGCTTGGTCTTTTTAGGTGCCCCTTCTGTCTTCTCCTGATGGTTCTCTTCCTCGTGAGGCCCACGGGATTCGGGAGAATTTTTATATCTATCCATAGTTGGTTGATATATATCCCTAAAAATGACTAAAATATAGAAAAAACGCTTCTCACTGGGGAGACGCTGTGAAAGTGAACCATTCACTGAGACAGCTCTATGGTCAACTGTCATTCAGCAACTGTGATTTGGCCGTGTGCACGCTACTGTTAATGACAGTTGATACAGGGACATGTATTACATAGCTTCCCATGTTTAATGTATATAGCCTCATAATCATGAGCAGTTGGCCATTATTTGGATTTGCTTTATAAAAAACAAGGGGACTTTTTTTTACTCTTTTTATACAAATTCCTTCATGGAATTAGCCAAAAAAAAGACAGGAAAACTATTATTATAATTATGTATTTATAAAGTGCCAACATATTGCGTAGCGCTGTAAAGTAAATGTGATTATACAACTAAATCACATGAATTATATACATAGAACATATGGAGTTACATTCATCACAATCAATACCGGTACAAAAGGTGAGGAAGGCCCTATGCAGAAAGAGCTTACACTCTAAAGGGAAGGGAGTAATACACAAGGTGTGGAGTGGGCAAGATCGAATAAGTGGGAGAGAAATGTGGTACTGTATGTGGAAACTACAAGCTAAATTGCATCAGTGAGAAAGGGACTATATGAACTGGGGAATCTGGCCCATGCACCTCATGTCTAGCAAATGATTACTAACATGGTAGCATTTTGTTTCCAGTGCAAAACTCCTGCATCTTTACTCTCATGTACACATTTCTGCATTACTTAAACCCTCCTGCTTTTCGTAGTTTTCACCTCTGACTTCATTGCCCGTTAGTAGGTGGATGTATGAGCTGCTTCATTTTTATTTCACTGACTAATATGAACAATTCTCAGCACCTTCTTGTTCAAATGCTGTTTTTTTGTCCCGTGCGGAAACTTTTATGACGTGTATAAGAGCACTCAGTCTTTGTCCTTTATATGCTCACAGAACTCCATGGTCACATTCTAGTATGTTTTCTATATATAACAACAAAGGTACAGTATCCACTGCATGAATAGCACATTTTGACATTAGAATGCTCGACTGACAATTTATTAATATCAGTGAAACAGGCACTCGGTATCAGCACATCCTTTAGCCCCCCCACCTAATTTATAAAAAACATTGGTGGCCAGCCCACCCTTAAAGTTAAAAAAAAGATCAGTGGCAGTCCCCCCCACTACAAAATGCATTGGTCAGGGTGCCTCCTACAAGTAAAAAAAAACACTGGTGGCCAGGGTCCCCCCATAAAAGTTACAAAAAATCACTGGTGGCCAGGGTCCCCCATAAAAGTTAAAAAAAAAATCATAGCCTGAGTTTAAATAAAAAAAAAAGCCCATTGGCATTCAATGGAACTTAACTTTAAAGTTTGTGTGTTCCTTTTCATTCTCCTTCCTCTTCTTCCGTTCTCTCCGGTGGCTTTAGCGACTCAAGGGGAGCCCGGCTAATCCGGGAAATGCAGCACAACCAGGTCCTCCTTAAAGGGGTTGTTCACCTTTAAATTAACTGTTAGTATGATGTAGAGAGGGTTATTCTGAGACAATTTACAGTTGGTTTTCATTTTTATTATTTGTAGTTTTTTAATTATTTAGCTCTTTATTCAGCAGCTCTCCATTTTGCAATTTCAGCCATCTGGTTGCTAGGGTCCAAATAACCCTAGCAACCATGCATTGATTTGAATAACAGGCTGGAATATGAATATGAGAGGTCTGAATAGATAGATGAGTAATAAAAAGTAGCAATAACAATACATTTGACCCCCATTTGAAAACTGGAAAGAGTCAGAAGGGAAAGGCACATTACTAAAAAAAACTATAACAAAATAAATAATGAAGGCTAATTGAGGAGTTTGCTAAACATACTAAATGTTAACTTAAAGGTGAACCAGCCCCTTTAAGACTTGAAAGCCACCAGGCCCGTGACTGTTCCCCATGCACCCCACTGATAGCGGCTCAGTTTGCCAGAATCCACAGGCCGGGTCTGCATTCCACAGTGTTGATCTAGAATAAAACAAGTTGTTTTTGATTGATGACTGGAAAATTTTCCATGGCTGCCCATAAGTGTGGGCATTTGCAGTGGCGCCATGAAAAATTCACAATATTTATAGCAGATTATTCCTTTGCCTGCACGGGTCTATGCCATTTTACAGCAGCCCCTCTGGCATTTGCCAAACCCACAGATTGCCAGTCTGAGCCTGACCCCACACCCATACAAACATGGGCGCTAAAAACCTATTGGTGGTACAAATTTAATAAAGAAATTGGTGGTCAGGGACTACCCATAATACATAAAAGTAACATAAAAGTTAAAAAAAAACTTCACTGGTGGCCATGCCGCTCCCTACAAGTTAAAAAATATTGCTGGTCAGGGCCTCCCATAGAAGTTAAAATAAACATTGGTGGCCAGGGTCCCCCCCCAACAAGGTAAAATAAAAACATTGGTGGCCAGGCCCTCCCCTTACAGGTTACAAAAAACAAACATTGGTGTTCAAGGCCCCATAGAATATTTTAAATAAACATTGGTGGCCATGGGCCTATAGAGTATTAAAATATAACATTGGTGGCCAAGGGTTTAATAACTAAAACTAATAATTAAAAAAATACATTGGTGTTCAGTAGAACTTACCTCAGGTTCTTTTTCTTGTTTCCTTTGCCTCCTTTCATGGTTTCGGGACTTTGTGTCTTTGGGTTTCCAGGTCTTTGGGACATTGCACTTCGGATTCAGCTTACAGGCTGCCAAGGGGGGCCTGCTAATTCGGAAAGAGCAGCACCCCTTAGGGCAGTGGCGGAACTACGGGGGAGCAGGGGGTGCGAGCGCGGCCAGGGCCCGCACCCCCTCAGGGCCCCCGGCAGCTCACGTGCCACTGACAAATGCGGCCGTACGGAGGGCGGCGGCCCGGCTGCACGTCACGCACCAGGGCCCGCCCCCTCTAGTGACGCTACTGCTTTAGGCCCAGTACAACTGTTACTCCCTGTGTCCCCCTGATGATGGCCCTGGGTGTGTGTGTGCAGATCTTTCAACTTTCTTAATTTGTCACAGAGGGACTTGTTGATAATTTTGTCATTGGAAGCAACATCATGCACATGCACACATGAAGCCTGAAGATTATGCACTGCGCATATTACTCCGCTGTTCTGCCCATGTGCACATTGGATTTTTGCCAGAATCGGGGGAATGCTAATGAGTAACAGGAGACTGTCAGACAGAGCCCAAAATCTGGTAACGCTAAAAATAAATAGGTGTTCTCTGCCCCTTTCAATTTCATGTGAGGCAATTGCAGACGGGACTGAGATTTAAAATAGGCCCTGAATATAGTCTTGGGTGTCAGAAAGTCACGGAGCGCAGGAGTTTTCAATCAGGCAGATGAACATTTTCAGAGAGGATGGATGGAGGCATTGCATTGCATTGCATGTTGACCTGTATAGAAAGCGCAATTATTATGTACTGTGTGATCCAGAGAAGCCACCAGTCAGAGTGAACCAGTAACATAGCATTTAGAAGATAATTTGCCCCCCTCTCCTGCTGTATTTTTGGATGTTGTATGCGTCACATCGGCATGCCTAACAAGGGGTTCGCTCTACCAGTCACCCCCCCCTCAGCCCAACCGCAGCAAAGAAAAATATGCGCCTTATTTCCGTACGCAGCCTACAGTGCAAAAAAAAAAAAAGCCTGCAGTAGGTCATTTGTTCAGTTGTGTAATGCGGGATAGCACTCGGAGCGCTTCATTTTACGAAGTCGCCCAAAGTTTCCTCGTGAGGCAACTTCAGGCGACTTCAGAAAACGAAGCACCCCGCATGCCATCCCAACGGCGATTTAGATTCTAGCTGGCGGGAAGGGGAGATTTGTTTGCCTGAAGAAGAGGCGATCGTTTGAATCCTACTAACTTCATGATAATTTCGAAGGATTGGTCGGACTTCGCTAAAATCGGTCGTTTGGCAAGAGAAATCTCTGCATCTATGGGGACCTTAAGTTAACATTTGACACCCCTGGTGATTTTAAATTTCCTTCCCCTAAAAAAACAGCAGGTTTCTTTGCTATGGTTGGGGAGAAGGGTGACCAATAGAAGGGAGGTTAAACATTAAATGTCTCTCTCCCTTTATTGCCCATCTATATGATTTCTTTATACCCTGCTGATTAAATAATGTCTGGATGCTAGCTCAGTCACCACACCTATACATATATCAGAAAACAGCAGATAATGAGGCTAAGCAGTGGCGTAACTATAGAAACAGACCCACACAGATGCAAGGGGACCAGGACTGTGGGGTCTGCTGCACATAAAGAGGGTGAGGGGGTTGCCACGCCCCTTCTAACATTTTTTGGGGGGATGAATGCTAGTTACGCCACTGAGGCTATTTACTATACTTTGTTTTGTGCCCTACTATTCATTTTGCAGACCATTGGCACACTGTAAAATGTTATGTGCTTGAGTCAATGTTAGTGTGTTAGACCATTTCACTGCTCTCCCCTCTTCCAGGCTCTTTGCGTCACTCCCACTCCCTCACCTTGTTTCTGTGTGAGCGATGCATTCTGGGAGATGTAGTTCCTTCTGTACGTCACAGACGACTGTGCACCGCCTCCTTCCCCGTTGCTGTGTGTTGTGAAGTTTGGAAGAATTCCTCCTGCCTGACCCCGCCTCCATATGCCCCTACAGTGCAAGTCAGATAGTAACGCTGTTTATTGCCGATTTCCTCCTTGCTGCAGTAATGGCCACCTTCCTTCTGCCTGATTGATGGTTTGGCTGTCACTCCACCTTCAGCACTGCAGAGGTTTGTTTCTATTGGTCAAATGGTGAGACACTGATCACTGCTTGTGCTGCTGCTTTAGTTTGCCTATCACCCTATCACTACAACTGTGTTTAGCTGGAAGAACATCAGTATTAAGTTCCTGTGTTGGATTCCATTAGTATTCTATTCTGTCCAAGATGAGAGGTGGAGAGAGTCCTGGTACAGACCTATACAAACCAGGAGACTGGCAGTGCTCTTTAGTCCAGGACACAGTGGAAAAATTACACAATAAACATCCACTCTGGCAGCAGAAACTCTTTTGGATGAGTCCCAAGCACAGCACTGAGAGAGCACTGGATGAAAAAAAGTCAGAAGTACCAGTCAGCCCACGTCTAATTAATAAATGATATCATCATAATGGCAATACATCTGCTTTATATCTTTATAATACACAAAAAGCCATGAATATCTTGTAAATGATTTCCTTATTAACAGTGAGTTCTGATGTCATCAGTTATAAACGGTGAGTTCTGATGTCATTTCTGTCACATGACTCCCTAAAACTTGTGTATTATAATAAAAAAGTACCCCCAGTTGCAAAATATAAAGATATTAGAAGTTACCTCTGAGTTCCATGACCTGTATAAAAACACGAGGCCGAAGTGGTCATGAAAACTCCTCGGTAACTTGTAATATCCTTATATTTTAGAAGAGGGGTACTTTATTCACTATATATCGAGAAAACCACGATAGCAGTAGTAAGGAGAATGGCATTTGATTCCATTAATCTGTCTAGTCTGTCTAAAGCAGAATTTGTGTTTGAAACGTTGTTAGTTAGTGTGCAATACACTGGTTATTTGGCAGGTCAGCTGGGGTCATTACGTGCCTTAACCCTTTAATAAAGAACTAATCCCGTGCTGTCAAAATAAAGGAGAGGCTGGAGGTAAACTTGGGAGCAGGAAAGGCATCTGCGACTCCCACAGTGACTGCCTGGAGACCAGGGATGGCCCGCCCTGACTCTATAGGTTTGTTGTGGGGTTACCTAGCAACCACTGGAGAGAAGAAAGAAAGGCTGCTACTTGGGACTTCCATTGAGCTCTAGCTGTCTTTGTATCTAGCACTTTTTCTTCAATATCTGCTATCCACTTCATCTGAAGGCATACCTCCAACATTTTTGGAAGTAAAAAGAGGGATAAAAAAAAATGTTTTCCGCACATAGCGCAGCAATTTTTGACCACACCCCTTGCTGTGGCCACACCCCCTAATTACCATGTTTGTTTTACAAAATTTAGCAGGTTATGAAAGTTTGAAAATATTTCTCCTTATCTCAACTGTGTTTTTGTGTCTCAAAACTGTTACAAAGTATCTTATTTGCACCTGTTAGCTGTTCTGGGCTCTCTGATAAAAGCCAATTAAGTGAGAAACGTTGTTTCTTTTTTTGGCTGTTCAGTGGCAGAGAAAAGAGGGACTTTCCAGTACAAATGAGGGACTGCGGGTTGAGCTGTCAAAAGAGGGACTGTCCCTCCGAAAAAGGGACAGTTGGGAGGTATGTGAAGGCATGAATATTGTCCTCTCCCGGTAAGACAGCTACGATCAGAAACCAGGGGCACTGGGGAGGGCAAAGGGTTAATAGCGCAGGGAGCTGCCATAGGGCTTCACCGTATAGCTCTCAACTTGTGCCACTGAATCTTACTTACTGTGCATAATTGTATATATTTATTGCAAATCCCCCACTTGGGCTATTAATAGATTGTAAAAATGTACAGCACCACTCCATATACTTAGTGCCATATAAATACATACAGTTAACTCAAGTGACAATGCCATTGTTGCACAGGCAAGCTGCAGTAAAACAAGCCTTCTTATGCACTATGCTACACAGAGTCCAGCACTTTATTCACTGGTTGCTTCTCCATTATCTGGTAATGGACTGGAAAGCAGTTATGCTAGGAAAAATGCAATGGAGAAAGGGCCTTTCCCAGGGATAGATGTTGTCAGGCTTGGCTTGTGAGTTGTGACCACTGAAGTGTGCTTTCTCATTTCAAATGTGATTTATCCTCTGGATCTGCCATAAGCAGTGACTTTCCCATTCACATGAACGAGAAGAAGCTGCAGGTGTAAAAGGTGCATCGAAGACTGGGATTTTCCCTCAAAGGATTTCAGTGGTTGATACATGCAGGGGCGCTCCGCCATAAAGCAGGCTGACGTGCTCGCCTTATGGCGCTGGATACATGTGGCAGATTTACTAAAAGGGCAAACCTATATGTACCCGTCCTATTCAAATTGACCTAAGCGCAAAAGTAATAATGAAGTTTGCGAGGTAGAAATGAACACGAGTGAAAAATCGATATAAAATGGTCGCGCTGACGAATTAATACTAGCGAAATTTCACCAGCGTATGGCTGCTGTGGCGCAACTTAGCATTTTCAGTGAATTAGTGTAGTGGTAACGAATTTACAACTGGCAAGTGTGGCAGAGCCTTCCTGGCGAAAATTCGCCCTTAAGAGTTGATTTAGAGATAAATAGAGGATTTCTGTAGTTGGTTTCAATTAGAGTCCCAACACCATGTAAATTATGAACATCATTTGCTGGTCAAGCTTTAGATGAGAGTGATGAACATGTATTTACTATTTGCCAGCTCTTTTGGGGTTTGATTCCCTTGTTATAAAATGTCAACAAGTGGTCAGGGCCTGAGATATACTGAAACTGAGATATACTGAAACTGTATTTTCCTTTATGATTATTATTTTGAATAAATATTATTATTCTTTATATAGCACCAAGCTATTCACCAGTGTTTTACAGCTATATCATTCACATCAGTGCCTGCACCAGTGAAGCTTACAGTCTAAGTCCTTATCACATTTACGCACCTACTAGCATTACTTGTATCAGGAACCAATCGCATTGCCTGCAGGCCTGTATGTGAATTGTGGGAGGAAACTTGGATGTGTACTTTAAAAAAACCTGGGTTTTTTTTCTTTGATAACCCAGTTTCTGTTTGACCAGTTGAACAAAGCATTCCAAAGATTTCAATTCATTTATATTGACTGCAAAATTGGTATATGGCAAGAGAGTAGCCTCATAGGATGTCTCCAAGTTTTAAGGCTGTATATGCCATTGCCTAATCTTATCAATAAACCTTCTATCATTTTAAGAAAACGCTAACGTTTAACAATAGAATACTAACACTAATTAGTTAAGAATAAATCATTTGCTGGTCAAGCTTTAGATGAGAGTACTGAACATGTCTGTAGTTGTTGCTGATGGCTTTGATTTTATTTTTATAAAATGTCAACAAGTGGTCAGGGCCGAGATATACTGAAACTGAGATATACTGAAACTGTATTTTCCTTTATGATTATTATTTTGAATAAATTTTATATTTTATATAGCACCAAGCTATTCACCAGTGTTTTACAGCTATATCATTCACATCAGTGCCTGCACCGGTGAAGCTTACAGTCTAAGTCCTTATCACATTTACGCACCTACTAGCATTACTTGTATCAGGAACCAATCGCATTGCCTGCAGGCCTGTATGTGAATTTTGGGAGGAAACTTGGATGTGTACTTTAAAAAAACCTGGGTTTTTTTTCTTTGATAACCCAGTTTCTGTTTGACCAGTTGAACAAAGCATTCCAAAAGATTTCAATTCATTTATATTGACTGCAAAATTGGTATATGGCAAAGAGAGTAGCCTCACAGGATGTCTCCAAGTTTAAGGCTGTATATGCCATTGCCTAATCTTATCAATAAACCTTCTATCATTTTAAGAAAACGCTAACGTTTAACAATAGAATACTAACACTAAATAGTTAAGAATAATGGATCCCTAAGGGTCAGGGCACACAGGCAGATTCAGCGAGATTAGTCGCCCGGCGACAAATCTCCTCTTCTTTGGGGTCACTAATCTCCCCGAACCGAATGTAAATCGCCGACGGGATGGCACCCAGCGTGATTCGTTTTCCGAAGTCACCCGAAATTGCCTCACGAGGAAACGAAGACTTCGGAAAAAGAACAGAAGATTGATGCCGAAAAGGTTGCTTTGAAAACTGTATTGTGCACACAGAAACAGAGTTTACTGCAATTTTGCAAGAGTGTATATGGATTGGCAATTTCATAGTGCTTTTCACTATAGTGCACTGGTTTGCTAACTTCTGGCAAATAATTTTTAAACTTTTAAGGTTCAAGCTCTTAACTGAGGTCAACAACTGTCCATGTCCCTCATATCTCATAAGAATTTGGAAAAACAAATTATCCTGTTGTGTTCCACGGGTATCAGTGGTAACAAATACAGTAAATTTTCCCCTGAATATTACCCCAGATTAACTGATCGGTGCCTCTCATCACCTACTAGGGTCCCTCATATGGCAGCCTTCTTTTCAGTTTGGAAACCTTCATTTAGACCTACTTGTGTTGATAGTAGTCAGTAGAAAAATTTTGGGTTTCTTAGTAGAACTCACCAGTTGTGAAGGGTGGTCCAGGTGCAGGCCCGGACTGGCAATCTGTGGGTTCTGGCAAATGCCAGAGGGGCTGCTATAAGGTCCCACAGAAAGTCAGTATTTAGTGGGCTGGTGGGGGCTGTTTGGGCCTCTGTGTACCTGAAATGCCAGGGCCTATTTGAATTCTCAGTCCGGACCTGTCCAGGTGCACCGCCCTGAACCCTCAGCTTGGGAAGCGAACCACTGTATACAGAAAAAGGCAGGCACTAGCAGAGACCAGTCTTCTAGGCAGGCTTGTGAAATCATTCAGTAGTTTATTTTAGTACACAAGGATACAGCCTTACGCGTTTCATATCACTCAGATACTAATCATAGGCTTCATTTAGACCAGGGATCCCCAAGCTTTTGAACCCGTGAGCAACATTCAGAAGTAAAAGATAGTTGGGGAGCAACACAAGCATGAAAAATGTTTCTTGGGGTGCAAACTAAGTGCTGTGATTGGCCATTTGGTAGCGCCTATGTGGATTTTCAACCTACATTGAGGCTCTGTTTGGTAGTAAACCTGGTTTTTATACAACCAAAACTTTTCTCCAAGCCTGGAATTCAAAAATAAGCACCTGCTTTGAGGCCACTGGGAGCAAGTTCCAAGGGGTTGGAGAGCAAAAGGTTGCTCACGAGCTACTGGTTGGGGATCACTGATTTAGACCTATCTTGCCATTTCAAGCAAGTAGTAGATATAGAGACTATGTGCATGCTTCACACAAGACAAATATTATTCAGGGATAGCGCATGCTTTACTCTTTTAAAGTAGAACTAATTTTAATATCGCTAGGGGGTGATGTTTGGCCCTTCCTTTTACCCAAGGCCAACACTCCTTTTTCTTTAACCATTTTAACTAATCTTTGAGTTCTCTCTTGTACCACCCTGAGCAGGTTTATGTGCAGTTATAGTAATCTAGAGCGATAGCTGTACTGTGCATGGAGCCAAGCTTCAGTTGGTACAAGAGAAACTTGTGAGGAGGTAAACGATGGTAGAGAGACGCTGTAGGAGAAAGTGATTTTACTTACTGTGGATGCACTCAGCAATTTTAACCTTCAATCTATTTTATGTTAGTGCTATACAGGGCTGATTCTCAGCCTCTTTATAAACTGACACCAAGAATCTGCAGGCCTCCGCTTGTGTGTCTGCACTCATAGGCACTGTGGGTCCCAACACACGGACTGAACTCACGCATTTCTGTTCTGAAATCCACACCTATGCCTGAGAGTGCAGACATACTGTACAAATGAACGAAGGCCTGCTAATTGGCTGATGCTTACATTTATATGCAGGCCAAGAATGAGCCCTGTGTGGCACTACACTAAACTTATAGAAGAATCAGTATTTCCAGATATATGTAGGGCTTCAGTTCTGGTGCATTGATTTTATAAGATATAAAAGATATGTATGGTATCATAATATATTATATATCAGAGAATCTCTCAAGAAATAATGAGATAATTGCTCAATTAAATTTAAGGCATATCCATCTCCATTTTCTTTACAAAATCACTTCCCTAAGCAGAGAATATTAGAAAGATTTCTATAGCATAATAGAAGATTTGTGATTGGCTAAACCAACCATAATATGGGAAAGTATTTACAACTGGAAGTTATTTATTTTTGTTGGAAGTGTTAATTTATCATGTGGCTACTGGTTTTGCACACCAAGAATATGAATGATGATTAAAAGGGGAGCTGGAGTCTTCAAAGGTAATTCCAATATCAGAGAAAGGTCTGACAAACAGCTATGTATCTGAAAGTGTATGTATCTTTTGCGCCTGGACTCTGGCTGCTTCATTTCCATATTCATAGCTACTTAGTTCTCAAAGCAATAATCTGCATGTAAGGATTTTCATCTTCAGCCCATGAAAAACTGACCTTTACTGGGTAATTTGAAAAAATTTGAAACACAAAGCAGCGTTAATGAATCAGGCGGAGCTGGCAGTTAAATGATCTCTGTATAGGCAGAAGAAAATCATAGGAGAGGCAAGGATTAACTTTTAATCAGGCTATTTTTCTGGGACGTGAAGCTGCTGCTGAGGTAATTATTTAGACATTAATTGCTCGTTACATATGACTTGCGAGCTTGTGAACCTTGCCAGGGCTTATTATCTCACTGGAATGCTTTGCATAGAAGACTCCAACAGGTAGTTGTAAAGGGAAGATTTCATTAAGCTGCCGATTTGAGCCCTTCAGACCAATTTGGCATCTTATCTGCCCAGGCTTGGACTGGCAATCTGTGGGTACTGGCAAATGCCAGAGGGGCTGCTATAAGGTGCCATAGAAAGTCAGTATTTAGTGGGCTGGTGTGGGCTGATTGGGCCTCTGTGTGGGCTGATTGGGCCTCTGTGTACCTGAAATGCCAGGGCCTATTTTAATTCTCAGTCGGGACCTGTATCTGCCCATGTATGGGGCCCTCCGACATCCCACATCAGGCCGAAAACCAACCAAATCAATGAGATCGATTAGGCAAGTTTGCTTTTCTTGCCGGATCAAGGTCCGCATCTCTGCGTTGATGTGGTCTTCAATCCGACTACCGGCATTACAACAATTATGGTCCAATCGTTGCCCCATAGGCTAAATGATCAGTTTAGCTTGATATTTCCCATGTCAAGGTGGGCATATGGGTGAAAGATCCACTTGTTTGGCAACCGCAGATCCTATAATGTTATGGCCAGCTCTTGTTCTGCAGCAGGGATGTCCAGTCTGTATGGGAAGGACAACTTCCAGCTTCCCGAATTTCCCAAATCCAAATGTATTTCCTGAATAAAACAATATTAAGGTTATGCAATGAATATTATAATTTGTTTAAAATCTTGTTAATCTTGTCCTGACATAAACCCTTATAATAATTTAGTTTGGCTAAAAGATTTTTATGTTTAGTGCCTTTATGTTTAACTTTTAGGTGGAGAGGCTGGAAACAAAAGTGGTAAATCCAATGAAATTATATGGAACCTTAATAAAAGACAAAAGGGTATGTAGAGTGTCTGCCTCATTTGCAGTAGGTATTCTGGAAATGTGTCCACTGCACATCACAATATGCTGTATATTAGGCTAGTAACATGTAAAATCCACATTCCATGTTATTTATATTTTGTCAGCAGGAGATTTAAGATCAGGTCTGTAATAAGTAAAATGTGTCAAGCATTTTTTAAACCATCCTGTAGCATTAAACCATAGTTCTTAATTAACTTGATATAGGTGTGACAGTCACAGACTCCAAAAAGAAAATTAGGCAAAGTTTGAAGCAAATTGGTGCTATATGGGTGTATGGGGGTTTGTAACATGTATTAATTATTTTCTCTTCTATATTCCCATCAGGCAGAGATCAAAAAGTTCAACTCAGTCAGGAACAGAGAAATAAAGGAATTGGAGAAGCTGGAGAAATTACGGCACAGAGCCCCAGTGACCGCCATATTATTGTATCCTTGTCATTGTAAAATACTGCAATACAGTTACCCTTACAATGTTTCTCACTGATTATAGACATAGTAGCATAGAGTTGCTCCATGTTGGCCATAAATCAAAATAGGAAAATATAGAATGATACATTTTGTTAGTTAACATAGTAGATCATAAAATGCAACCTTCCTTGGCAACTGAAAAATATATATATATATAATATAAATCTGATATGTGTAAAATCCATTCCTGAATATTGATCAGCTTCCGTAAACTGGGGTTTTTCTGCAGAGATGACAGCAGTAGGTAAACTCTTGGGAATTGTTACATGTGCAATAGGTCTAATTGTTTGTCAGGGTACAGATCCCTTTTAGAGAACTGGCAAACAGCAATATAATGAGCTTTTTGCATGATCTCCACCTCATACAGCAGGCAGCATTTCAAACAATTGATTCCACTGGTTAGGTTCAGATATTTTCCATGAAAGTCTATGGAGGAGCAGCTTGCTACCAAGCTGTGCACCATTGTTTTTATATGATTAGTTAGCAGAACAACTGAGATAAAGACAAGCTAAACAAAGGAAGTTCCATACGCAGAGTCGAACTGGTGTACCTGGTCCCCACCGGGTACACGACTCCAGGGACCACCACCCAGCCACTGGCACTAGCTGCTTCTGTTCCCCCTTCAACCAAAGATGCTACTTACTTTGCAGTTAAAAATGAATGATGGTGGTGTGTTCCAGAGTGAATGCCTTGTAGCAGAGTGCAGAGCTGTTTGCAGGAAGGGCCCAATAGGGCCGGGTGTCCTGGTGGTCAAGTTCGACCCTGTCCACACCAAATTTATAGCTAATGGGAGTAGAAAAAAGCTGAAAGGCTGCTTCCCAAATGCATGAGAGTCCCTGGTAGTGCTGTGCAGGAGGTGGGAGGGAGGTTTGTGGCTATGGCCTGGGTTGTCAGAGGGGTTTCACTCTCCTTTAAAATGTGTAAGTGCATTAACAGTGCATATACTGTATTTTGAAATGGGATGGAGGCCCTTGTGAAGTTGCTAATGTTATATGTATATATTATGTTCTGAAGCCTCACTGTCTAGAAAATCAGTTTAGATCTACTGTAAAACTGTTGGGCAGCACATTTGAAAGATCCTCATTAGATGTAGCATTGTCCAGCAAGTGTAACATTGACTTTAAAAAGTAGAATGATGTTTCTCATCCATGCTCTTTAATTGGCCTAGTTGTAGTGCCTTCATTAATTCACTTTCTTAATTTAAATGTCTTCCACTGAAACCATTAACAGAGGGTAATTTAACTACTCTAGGCTAGAGAGCTGCATGTAGAATTATGTTTTTGTTTTTAAATCTTCTACAAAGGAAATATATGCTTTTTAGAGAAGGCTGTTATGTGATATATATGTATATACTGTATTTGTACATTGTAGTGTTAATCATGCACTTTATATTTACTGATCTATATATATATATATATATATATATATATATATATATATATATATATATCATATTTTGACTGCCTGTTTCCTGTAGCCATTAAAACATGTTTAGAATGAGTTAGAAGTAATTAAATAGGAAGACTCTAGGGTAAATGATACCATTAACAGCAATGCAGCTATAGGTCTCATGGGATATAAAGCAGGGGAAAGCTTTCTGGTTATTCCTTAACTCTCTTTTCCAGTCTCAGGTGAGTCTGCCGATGAGTATCCTACAGGACTACATGTCTTAAAGTATTTTAATTACATATAAAACAAAAGGAAAGTATAACTAGATAATATAACCAGCATGTTGCAAGGGTGAAGCAACTACTATTCATATAATGTAACATTGTCCCCCAGGCTAATGCTTAGATTATAACAGGGTCCAATGCAGACCCATCAGGAGAAGACCACATCAAAGGCCTGATACAATCTTCATTCAATGTGACTTTCAAAATTGTCCTATAGGTAGTATCTGGCAAATCCAATATCAGTCAGGCAGGCCATCATTGTGATTCAACACATGGAACAATAAGTTTCCCAGTCAGTCTATTGTAACTAATAATCAGCTCTGTGGTTCTGTATAATTTAGGCCATTCTCTGATCCACACCAGCCAGTTATGTTCTGAAGCCCCCTCTGCTTAAAACACCATTGCCTTTCAAGTGAGTCCTGCCTTTCTTAATTTGGAACTGCTACACAAAAATAACTACAATTGGGAGTTATAATTGTGTGATAGAAATCAGGTTACTGTCTGATATGTCTAGGAGAGTGAGAAGGATGCTATAATGGCTAGCCCTAAAAAATATTGAGATTTGGGGAAATATAAGTTCAATCCCCAAAATATTAGGTCCAGGAGATGTCACAAGAGAAACAGCTGTGTATCCTAAGGTCACATGTATTGGCAACCTGTGGAAATCAGCACTTCTTAATTGTAGGCTAGGGCTGTGGCTGTATATATATATATATATATGTGTGTAGCCTATATACACCTAGGCTAGATATCTATGATGTTTAACTTTTTTTCTTTATAATTCTGTAAGCTCTGTTTGCAATAGCAGAAAACAGAACTAAAGTCCATCAAGGAACAGAGACTGTTGAGAGCATAAACTTTAGATGGCTGAGCACATACATCTTATAGATTCACCAGCAATGCATATTTGTTCCAATATCCCTCAGAGAAAGCAAACACTTTCTAATTGTGCAGCTTGTACCAGACTTCATTGACAGACCAATGTGTCACTCATTTATTTTAATGAACTCTAATCCATCTTGCCATGGAATAAGGTGGAATAAGGTGCCAGCTAAATTGGTTCCATGGCCTGTTAACAATGAGAAAACTTTGGAATCAGCACAAGTTTTAAATGATTTATTTTCAGGAGACACTATTTAAACTGAGCAATCTATTGTTAGCTACTTGGGAGAAGCTTTTTATTTGTTTTGCTGTGTATTAGTATGTTTGGGTGACCAGAATTTGTCACCTGTTCCTCTCTGTGCCTCCTCATCCTTTCATTCTCTCCTCACTGTCAGTCCCCAGGCAGAAGTGCACTGCAAATAATGATCACACTTTTGTGGGGGCACCGTAAATAAGGCCTACAATGGCATTCAGTAAAATAAATTCACATAAACTCATCACTCATTTGTAATGATAGATGAGAAACTGCACCAGTGCAGTTGTCCATAACATCCAATCAGATGCTTTCATTTTTTAACTGGTAGTGGGGTCAAATAAAATGAATTTATTCATATGGGAAACAGCAACTTAGGCACAATTTAGCACCTAAAGCACCTGATTCTTTAGAAGCAAACGCAGAGTGCCTATTGACACAGGCACTGAGTAAATGGTAGAGCTACTGCCTGATCTGGAAGGATTTTCTAGGTTGTGCACATTCAATCTCATTCAATAGCCTCAAAATGAAAGTTACGTTTCAAATGTTTTTAAAAATGTGCTTCATCCCAAATTTTCCAGGCAGAATCCAATGTTCAGAAAGCTTCAGTTGATGCAGCACGTACCACTCCAGCTGGAGGAGGTCATTGATAATTTCCAGCTGCAGAAGATCAAGGACATACAGGTACTCATTCACATAATATCTTACATAAAAATATTACACTGGTTTTGCTTGTGCCATCCACCTGAACTACTGCTTCCAGTATCAGTTGGGAGCCAGTGGGAAAATGCATTCACTCTATGTAAAACATAGCTTTCTTCTTCTTCTTCTGCTTCGCATGTGATTCATATTTGGATGCAATAAAAGATTTTTGTTTGGCATTTAGTGACAGCACCAAGTCTGTACAAGTCCAACAGCAAACTCAAAGCAGACATCTTGCTTTAAGTAAACACTGTTGTTACAGTTTACATATGGGTCAGTGGGTAGAATCAATCTCTCTTTACAGATAATGGGTTTAAAAATACAAATAAAACTGTATGTATTACAAAAAGAAAAAGAGTGGATGCAAACAACCCCTGCAGATAACTAGACAAAAAAGCTTGTTTTCTATATGCATACCACCAAAACTGATTTGAGGTTGTAGTTGTCTCAGGCTAATGCCAGACCTGTGTTCTTATACACAGGCTAAGAATCTCTCTATTTGCATTAGGGCCTTGTATGCATTAGCACTAAGGGTTAAAGGTTTTTAATAGGTGGGGTTTCTCACTATTTATGGGTGGTTAGCAGGGCTGTTCCCTATGCTTCTGAGGAAGTGGCGTGAAGCCACGAAACGCGTCAAGTGTGGGGTTTTGTTTCAGTACTGCGGATAATTAACTATTATTAATGTATTTAAAAAAACAAGATTTTTAAGACCCGAAGTTGCCTGGTGCTCCGTGAGAAATTACAAATTGCTACCCACTGAATTCTTGACAGGCACCCAATAAAACAGACAAACTGCAAGAAAATCACCCATGTGACCTTAGATACATGTCTCCTTGCTTTTTCAATTAGCTGTGAATATTTCTAGTTGCTAATTACTGATGCACTTATGTATCTTTTTTAAATCTACAGAAAATTTTCTCAGACTTCCTGACAGTAGAAATGATTTTCCATGCTAGATCCCTTGAAGTCTTTACCAGCGCATTCCAAAACTTGCAAGAGTGTGACCTAGAGAAAGGCATGGAGGTAAGAATGGAACATACATTATGTGTGCTCATTTAGGGGTACGGATACAAATCATATATTGTATATACTAGGGAAAGGCCACCAAACACTACCACTATTTGCACAATCATCAGCTCTCACTGTAACTTCCCTGATTTAACCAAGTCTTCAGAATCTTTAAACCAGAGAATTAAATGAAGTAAATTCCAAGTCTGTCGATAAACTTGATATATGAATGGAGATATTTTTATACAGGTTTGTGCATTTCTTTTTTTTTGTGACACAGGATTTCCGATCAAAGATCCATATTAACACTGGGAATGAGGATGCCAGACCTGTACAGGCTACTAACCTATCTTCTAACACCAACTGGCGGGCAAGCAGCATGGTAAGAGTGCAGACAAGGAAAGCAAAGACAAGGGAGCTATGGATCCTTTGATGAGGGAAATGTAATTATCAGGGCTCTTGGTTGTTGCAGTTACAGGAAATTCTCGGAGTTCTGCTGACTCTGGGTTTATGAGAATTGTAGTTCTTTGCTGTTAAGGATTCCTCGCTGCTCAGTTCTGTTGTTGTGACAGAAGTTGGATGTTGAAATATAGATATAACTATTTTCAGAATCTATTTGTAAATGTTATTTTACGACATATATGGGTTAAGTGAAATGTACCTAGGGTGCGTAACCGTGTGCAACTGAAGACGCACGTGCGCAAAGGCGCGCAGCCGAGGGCTGTAGAGCCCAAGTTCTGCAAACCTAAAATATCAGTTTGCATACATACATACAGTCTAAAATTCCTCATCAAGCAAAGAAATATTAGTGAAAGAAAACCTACTTATCATTAAAGTGTAGCCAGCTCAAAAAGCATAAAATCCTTAATTAAAAACACTGAGTCCTGTGAAAAACACAGAATCAAGGGGTCATATGAGTCTTTGGTTAAGCATTGGTTATAATGCTTAATCACAAGTTAACAATGGGTGATCGAATCTATATACTAGTTATTGATTTTTTAAGATAATGTTCCCCCCTTTTGCTCTCTGCTTGACAAGTGATGTAGGGCCAGGCAAGTGATGGGGAAGCTATCCATTGAGAGAAATAATTGGTAAAAATTCGTACATAAGATCAACAGGATGGAATATTAAGCCAACAGGAACCAACTGTACCTCAAATACTGGAAGACACTGAATTCAGCCATCGGTCATATAAGGGTTTTGTTGCAAGCACTCTAAATGAATTACATACATACATACACCACAACAAGACTTAGAGCAATCTCACTAGCATGTTATGAAATGAAAATGTATTGCTTTTGGCTTTTTAGCTTACAGGTGATGTTGTGAGCCTCAGGATGCTGCCATTTTTTATTGCAAGGCGGTTCTTTATTAAAAAGATGAAAATGAATAACTTTACTATTCAATGATATCATTTTTTCCCAATGTTGTTATTACAATTTTGCCTCATGTATATGGATTCATACAAGAATTGTCTCTATAAATTTCTTATTCTCTTCTCTTTGATCATGGGGCCATAGCTCTCATCTCATCTGAACTGTACATTTTTGTGAGCAAAGGGCCATTGCTACACTATGCATCAATTGTACAGCACTATGGAAAATACTGGTGCTTTACAAATACAATATAATGATTCTTTCCATACAAATTAGATAAAGGATGTAGTAGTAAATGTATCCTTACATGTAGGAGTAAATATGGCCTCTTGTCTGCTGCTGTTTCCTATGTATACAAAAGATCCCCGGCTAATATAATCTGATATATTTGTAAAGCATGTGCATGTCCCCTCACAAGCACCTCTTATCTAGAGAAAAAAAAAACCTTAAAAAAATCCATAAAGTAGATGCTTAATGTTTTTGTTTTCTTTTTAACTATAGCTTTTATTTTTTTTAATGATTTTTATTAGTCTGCTTCGTCAACTTAAAATTTTCCCTACAGCAATCAATCAAACAACACTGCATGTCAGTAGTGCATGTTAATTAGAGCAGGGAAAATCACAGAACCTAGTGTGTTGCCTGTAGCCAAGGGCAAAAAATGTTGGGGCCAGGAATGAATAAATCCTCAAATATATAAAAACTTTTAGGAACTTTAGGAAGCCTTTATGAACTTCTAGAGAGAACAGTAGTATCACTGCACTCTTCCCCTAAGCAAATGAGAAGCCCTGTGCAACAGCCTGACCGACTCAGTGACGTATTCTTGGTGCCCATCCACATACTGCAGTGCATAGTGTTCGGAGTTATTAATATTCCACCTGGAGAATGGCAAGAACAACAAGCAGTTAATAATCACCAGTCCATTTTAGGATTTGTGTGTGGAATACTATAAAGCAAGTACCAGATTTTTTCCTGTTGTTTCTTTGCAAGCAAAGGAAATACGTATGTGAATACCTTAGCATTGTTATGTTCAGCAAATTTCTGTCAGAACTGGTGCATTGTTTGAAAAAAGTGCAACTGCACCACAATTTACAATAGAATGTCTCAGTAAATAAAGAGGCCAGTCATAAAGGAAGCTCTGGTGGATTGACTATGTAACTGGTCTGATAGAATAACCAACGCAAAGGCACAGGAGAATTTAGCAAATCAATCCATTACATCATTTAATGCATGCTGAAAACAATAATTGCTCTGAGGAATGCTAGAGAGTAGAACCCAAGGCAGAACAGGCAGAGGTATAATCAAAATGACCAAATATAACATTTAATGCACTTTGGGAAAAATAAACTGTTCAATTTACAAAAAGATCTGCTCTCTATGAAGCAGATTATTTTTCAGTCTGTTATTGCCCTCTGCCATCTACTATTGACTTGATTTAGAAAAAGATGGCACAGTAACGGCAGTTTTTCTGACAGAAATCCCAGTGCTGGGCCAGGTCTGTCACTTGCCCCAGGCAACCCAGCTGGCAGTTAGCAACTTCGGTCCCCGCCACAGCTGTGCGCAACCGAGGACCCACGTGCGTAATTGTGCGTAACCGTGCACAACCGAGGACTCACGTGCGTAATTGTGCGTAACAGTGCGCAACCGAGGACGCGCGTGCGTAATTGTGCGTAACCGTGCGCAACCGAGGACGCGCGTGCGTAATTGTGCGTAACCGTGCGCAACCGAGGACGCGCGTGCGTAATTGTGCGTAACCGTGCGCAACCGAGGACGCATCAACAAATGACGAGAATGCATATTGTTTCCTGTGCTGCAATTGAGAATTTTTGTATAGATTTTTGACAAGCACTTACACATCACATACACATGCTTTCGCACAGCCGACAAAGGTTTGCTCTGAAAGGAAAATATTTTTTAATTCAAAATGTTTTTGCAGCTTCACAAATAGTGCAGAGCTTAGTTCACCATGCAATATTTATTGTGTAGCGTAATATGTAGGGAAAAAAAGTATTTGTTAAAGTCACCATGTGCAGAAAGTTCGCCAGAAATAAAGACTTTTTTGCAATTAATTTCTGTTTGTGATTGTTTTTCTAATATTGAAGTGTAACGTTTAATTTTTCGCCTTCTAAAGCAACAATAATCGCTAACTGAATACCTTGTGTGCAGTATCATATACTTATTTGGAAATATAACACTTTATTATGTTTACTACAACCAGTGCATGAGAAAAAAGATTCTAAATGACTTCCACAGAAGAATCTTGCTTGGTATCACTGCTCTATATGAACCACTGCTCTATCTGACCATTCATTTTTGGCACAGCAGAAGCGTCAATATTAACTCCTCTTTTCAGGGCGGTGGCAGTACATTTTGCAGAACATATAAAGTCTGTCCATTTTAAGCAAAAGTCCAAAAAGAATAAACATTTTGGTGACATGCAATGATCAAATTCCCCTTGGAAATCCTGGGCATGCCCCCTGCATAGCCTGGGTAATTATCACCTTTGTATGTTTTTTTTTACTGGCAAAGCAACCTCTGCTCAGATAAATTCTCGGCTACAAAATGTGTAACTAGAAGCTGTATTTATATTGCCATTTCAAATGGCAATTGTCTGACCCGAAAGTGCACTGGGTAACAAAAAGACCCCTGGGCCTACCTTAGACTATTTCCCACAATGTTGCTCCTCTATACATACAATAATGATGCTTCCTGCATTCATAACTATTTCTAGTCTAACATTTAAGCTATTGTTTAAGATTGGAATGTGCAGCAATAGGTGCAATAATGGGCAGAGAATTCATCAGGCAAAATACCATTCAGCAAAGCACTATATTGCCTGTCTGTGCTCATCTAAAGTTGTGCTATACAAGGAACTGCCTGTTTTCAGAAAAGAGTACAACACTCCGGCACAAGGGGCCCTTTATTTGGACAACACTTTATATCTGCCTTAAGCGTAGGGTTGCTTGCCAGCTGGTTGGTATTTTAAAAAATGGTGTTTAATACCAATGTTATATATAAATAATTAGGGCAGAAATAGCAAAATATAGGAGGGCTGGTATTTTTTCCCAGAAGAGGTGGCAACCCTACTTAAGCGGGCAGAATCCCTTTGTATCATGCACCTATAGATGCTCCTATATGCATCTGTTTAATGATGTGCAAATGGCACTATAGCCAACCAACACATTTGCCCACCCCATCAATGCCAGCACAATGTGTGGTTTATTTTCCAAACAAATGACAAGAATGATGCCTGTACTAACAAATCTGACACAGGCACACACAAGTTCTGTGCTTGAATACTACTTGATAAGAACATTACATTGAGTAGGAAAAAACATGACAAATTGTGCTGATATTTTGCACAAAGCCCATATGAATAAGCAAATCACTTCCCAACCAACATTATGATCAAGATATTTCACTACTTAAATAGCCACACACCTTCAGTCTATAATCCATCACTATGGTGTCCGTCTATGGCCCAAAAGCATAGCTAAAATAACATGGATGTTTTCTGGAGAATTTGCCACCCAAATTATCACCAATTACAATAACATATTACAAAAATATAAGTGTCTAATCTGAAAAGTCTTTCCAGGCCATGGGAATCCAGCCTTGAAACTAAATATTTCAGAATAAACAAGTCGACCTTGTTACTGTAAAGACTAAAACCAGTTATGACTATTTCAGATGCTTAGAGAAGGCTGTGCCAAGGACATATTGTTCATGTTATGTACCAGAAAAAGAAAGTAGAACATATATCAGTTACAGAATATGGCACATTTATACTATGGAATCAAATAGACAACGTTCCATTTGTTGTATTATTAAAGACTGGCCATAGATGAAGGACAACGCGGCAGATGTAGAGCAAATGAAAGGAAATATTGCTATGTACAGTGAGGGGAGGGCTACAAGATTCTAGACAGGGGAAGGGAGGAAGGGAACCATGGGTGTAACTACAGAAGAAGCAGACCCTGCGACTGCAGGGGGCCCCAGAAGGAATAGGGGCCCCATAAGGCCCTAATTCAAATACAATTTCAATACATATTGGTAAAACAGGTCATACTCTAGATATTTTGGGGGCCTGAAAAATAATTTGCTTCCATGGCCTGGAAGACTGGCCCAGTAATATCTAGTTTCGCCACTGCTACCCATTTTCCAGATAGATTGGTGAACAGGGCCGCCATCAGGGGGGCACAGGGGGTACTACTGTACCGGGCCTGGGTCTACTGTACCGGGCCTGGGCCTACTGTGTTCAGCTCTTCTGGACTACAAAAGACGCAGCAGGGCTTCGTCGCTGTTAAGGGGGGCCCGGCTGTGCTGCACTTTTGGAAATTGCCGGGCCCCCCTTGACAGCGACGAAGCCCTGCTGCGTCTTTTGTAGTCCAGAAGAGCTGAACAGCCAAAGTTGAAGTCCCGAAGAAAGGAGACGAATTTGAAGTCCCGAAGCCATGAAAGGAGCCAAAATGGAAGTCCAGTATCTGTGAAAAGACCCAAAGTCACGAAAGAAGCCGCACTAGAAGTCCTGAAGCCGCGAGTTCAGTTATACTGAACACCAATGTGTGTGTTTTTTTATCCCCTGGCCACCAATGTATTATTTTAATACTCTATAGGCCCCTTTCCATCAATGTTTTTTTAAAAAAAATATTCTCTGGGGCCCGAATGTTTCTTTTTAACTCTTTTTGTAAGGGGGGCCCATGCACCAATGTTTTTTTTCAAAAAAAACCTTTATGGGGGGGCCCTGGGCCAACATTTATTTTTACCAACAGAATAGCTGGGTAACTTTTTTCATACAGCATGGCCAGCAATCAGAGACAATCTCCTGCAACAGCACCTTTTATGGAACTCCTGCTACTTCTAACAGTGTGCTCATCCCCTCAGATTCCTGATAAGGAATTCATGAACTCATGTGCATGACACCCAATCGATGCTGCTGGATTTCACCCTAACTTAAAATAACTGTCATGTCAATGGGTTTGTCACTGCGCAACAAAACCCTCAAATATTTTATCTTTGAAGGTTCACACCCAAATACAAAGGGACTTTTGGAGAGGGGCCACAGGGATTTCTCCCAGTATCCCAGTGGGCCAGTCCGATCCCGAGTATGACAATATTACACAAACAAGCAGAAGAAAGGCTTTTATGGCAAACACTCTCCAATGACATTATGTCAAATATAAATAATTACTCTCAAATACACCTTAAGCACAGTGGTAACAATCTTCTGAATCATGTGTAAAAACGACTACTGACATATGGGAACCAGGGGCTTAACTACAGAGGAAGCAGACCCAGCGGCTGCCGCGGGGGGGGGCATTAGGTAAAGGGGGCCCAGGAGTTATAGGGGGCCCCCATGAGACCTAAATAAAGAGCCATTTTAACATTTATTGGTAAAACAGGGCAACTTCTGGATATGTTGGGGGCTTAAAAATGTATTTGCTGTGGGGCCCAGTAACTTCTAGTTACACCACTGATGGGAACACTGGACACTACCTTTAAAGGGACAGTAAAACCAAAAAATTAAAGTGATATAATGTAATTAAAATATAATGTTCTGTTGCCCTGCACTGGTACAACTGGTCTGTTTACTTCAGAAACGCTACTATTGTGTGTTTATAAACACTGCTGTGTAGCAATGGCACTAACTGAATTAGCGCTAAATGGCACAGGTTAAATAGCGGGTAACAGATAAACTTCATTATATTCTACAGAGTTTATCGGCTATCTGCTGTGTAACCTGAGCCTTCTCTCCTTCAAATGGCTGCACCCTGTCTAAACAGAAGCTTATTTATATGAACTATAGTAGTGTTTCTGCAGCAAACACACCAGTTGTACCAGTGCAATGCAACATTACATTGTATTCTAATTACTATAAAACACCTTCATTTTTGGTGTTACTTTACCCTGTGCATGTTACATCGGTATATGCATCAAACTTGTGCAATTGGAGCACAGGAAATAATACAGTCTCCACTACGACAAAGGTACACAATAGCATCTTACTTATCAACATACACACTTGCAATTGTGTTCCTTTTAGCACATCAGGTGCCACTGTGTAAACTGCAATTTAGCGCTCAGATGCAATGATGGAATTGTGGGGAAAAACAATTTTGTGGGCAAAAACATGGCAAACTGTGCTTGACATTGGCCTTTACCAATTTACTAACCTGACTTGCCCCTAACTGTCACAGGGCAGTGACTAGTGCAGTTACAAAAGTAATATTTCCTTCAGTTGACATGACACATTAGAAATAATGTTTTGAGGAATGGCTACTTTGGATGTACAATTTATTTGAATATTGTATTTTTATGTACCGCTAGGGAGATCCCAATGTTCCAGCAGGTCAACAGACAGTAGAGATTGATCTGACACGGCCAGTGCAGCTTCCTGATGTGGAGCACCTACGGAATTTCGATGAGATGTCCCGTCTTATTCTGGATGTCGAGGCACAGATCTACAGAGAGCAGAGACAAACAGACAATGAAGAAGATGATGGAAGAGGGGCAGGCCCTGACAAAGCAGAACCTGCTCAACAACCTGCCCCTCTCCTTAGGCCCCCAAATGAAGATGCAAATGGAGCTGATGATGGTGATGGTGGAGAACAAAAACCCCCAAATGAACAGTCCTTTGTACTCCCTGCTGGGGTGATGGCTAGGAATGAGGAATACCCTCGTAGCTGTAAGATGTGGTAAGTAACCGGTTTATGATTTCAGTATAGTATTACAGTACATGGTTTATTTTGTACCACACAATTGTGGATTTAGTTCCTGGCCCAGCTTTATCCATTGTTTATATACAACACAAGATAGAGAAATGCTCTAAGATTGTGCTTGGCATCAGACACTTAGCAGAACACCAGCCAAGAAATAATTCCTGCCAGCTTCTGTTCATTCATACTTTATAAATAGCTACGACGCATGCTCATATATTTAAAGTTCTTCAATTGATGAACAGCTTCAAGTCATCTGTGACCAACTGATTACAGAATACACTATATAAAAATAAGTACACTATACAAACCTGTGTGGAGATATTTATGTACATACATATATATTTATATGTAAATATCAAGGAAGTGGCACACCACCAAAAAATATTCTCTCTTTTGTGTAAACATCAGACAAGTCTGATACACACTGTTCCACAAATGTAATGCATTGTCATCATTTGAACAGTAACATTGACCATTTATATTGGTTCACCTGTGCACACAGTAAGCTAAACCAACATACAATATTTTACCATTTGAAGGCTCTTAGAAGGTTTACATATATTTTAATGTAATATTTCAGACAATTGCCATGGTAAACAAAAATTTGTGTAACCAAAACACATATTGTATATTCTTATTCTTTTAATGATATAGCTTATTTTTTTAAGACTTTCGCTATTAAATAATATGCACAGTGATTTGCCTTTAATTTTGTTCAGAAATATTTTCCAAGGTGCAAAAAGAGTAGAGGTAAGGGACCTGTTATCCAGAATGCTTTGGACCTGGGGTTTTCCGGACAACAGATCATTCTGTAATTTGGTTCTTCATACCTTAAGTCTACTCAGGCCCGGATTTGTGGCGAGGCCACATAGGCCCAGGCCTAGGGCGGCACATTTTTGGGGGCGGCATGCCGCCCAGCCGCTCTGTGGGGAGCCTGTGCTCCCCAGTGCTCCGGCGCTCGCACACTGGCGCTTTTGCGCAAGCATGTGGTAGTGTGGGCAGGCGCTAGGACCGCGCAGAGTGCACAGCCTAGGGGCGCCCGCCCAGCGAATCCGGCGCTGAGTCTACTAGAAAATCATGTAAACATTAAATAAATCCAATAAGCTGGTTTTGTTTCTGATAAGGATTAATTATATCTTAGTTTGGAACAAATACAAGGTACTGTTTTATTATTATTTTTATTATTATTATTATTATAAAAAGTAAAAAGTAAATAATCTTTACAAATTTGGATTATTTGGATAAATAAGAATTACTCTGTTCTAATGATAATCTCTGTTCTGATTTTATTTTTTACCTTTCATAAGCTTTTATGGTTTTTGGCCTCATTGCTGGACATGGATTCAGCAGTCCTGAACGGACCCCAGGTCTATTCATATTATTTGATGAGGATCGTTTCGGGTTTATATGGTTGGAGCTGAAATCTTTTAGCCTGTACAGTCGGATGAGGGACAGATTCCAGCAATCAGAAGCTCCATCGCTAGAAGCCTTTGAAGAAATGCTCCAAAATATGCAATCCTGGACAACCTAATGGGTGTGGGCATGGAGTGCAGTGAGTGAGTCAGGAACTCAATGAATCTGCATAACTGGACTTAGGTCAAGTCACTGTTTGTGATCAAGAAAAGAATATTCCAACCTTGGTACCTCGAAAATCAATGCATGCACTTTCCACACAGTAATATTTAACCCTTTAATTGCCAGTAGGGCCAATGCTATGCGTAGCCCCGTGGCAGCAAAACAAGGTTAAATGGAATTTCAGTTGTTGGTTTTAAACAAATTATCCCTATAATTGTATATATATATATCAAGGCTAACATACCATATGTAATAATATATAAAATGTATAAATATAAGGGTATGGCTTCCTAATGATCCTGTGCACTGTGGGCCAACTGATTTGTTCCTATTTTTCGAAGCCACTTTTACCGTCCCGCGCGATAAAACTATTTCTCCAAGTAGCCCGAAGAACAAATAAAAAGTGTGTTTGTAAGAGGAGCTATAATGGGTGTCAAAAGAGGCAAGAAGTTGAGTAGGTTTTGATCCTTTATATTGGAATGGCAAAAAGAACACTCAGTTTCCTTATGCGTTTTGGATTTGCAAATCTTAGAAGAAAGCTTAAATACCTGTGAACAGGCAGACAGGAAAGAAGAAGAACCTTTGAATGTCTGCAGACACTGAATGTTGCTTTTGGCATGGCAAGTTTTAGATTTGGCCTCTTTGCCTTTCATCCCAGGGATAAAATAAAACAAAACTCACTTCAGGGAACTCTGTTTTGTACATTGAGTTTACATTGAGGCTCTTCTCTGTAACGCCTTTGGGAGACATTTGCAACTGGCATCCACCAGTAAAAGGCAGTGGTCACAACACCCCTGTCACCAATACTATGTTGTGCATTTTTTATTCTGTTTTGTTCTGCTCATTACACGGTACTTTAAGTAACATTAGCAGAAGTGCCAAACGGCCATTTTGACCACTGCTGATCTCCACTAGAGGGCAGCAAACAGTGAAAACACCCTCGTGCCATAGGCCTAAAGGTGACCGTTTTAAAATCTGGTTTCATTCACAAGTGTTTATTGCAGTCCTATTTATGCCTTTCTTTGAACTTTTACAGACATTAGTCACATGGCTCTACAATTTGATGGGGTAGAATTGGCATCAATATACACTGACAAATAGTTCAACACACGTTCACACAGTTCAAAGTATTATGCCAATCTTTTAACACTGTAAAAAGATATAAAGTTGCTGTCTATTATGCTTGGCCTGGTTAAAAAAAACATAAAGGCTCAAAAAAAGTTTTTAAATGAAAAATTCCTGAAGATAAACATAGTCAAATGAAGCTTACACAGTACAGGCTCATTTAGACGGCAGAAGTGCAGCTATTTAGGGGACACAGTGCTTTTTACCCAAAAGTGTAATTGCAGCATTACCCTGGAAATCTTTTCGGGATATCTTCATTCCCGGTGTTCATCATTAAAATAAAATCTGCGCACAGTTCGTTAGGAGAAAGAGTAATGTGCATATTGCACGCCATTGTGGAAACCTAGAGCTACTGTCACCTTCACGAGGAAACATCGGGCGACTTCAGAAAACGAAACGTTCAGAATGCTATCCCGCCGGCGATTTACATTCTAGCCGGCGGGAGGCAGTTCGGGGTGATTAGTCACCCCAAAGAAAAGGAGATTTGTCGCCAGGCAACTAATCTCCCTGAATCTGAGTGTGTGCCCTCAAGGTGGTAAATCCTTGGGTGAGAAGAAATGATAACCCTGTCTCAGACACAATCATTCAGCCTCGGCAGTTTTGCCTAATTATTACTGAATCCCATGCCTATCACTTGCCCCTCTACATCTCTCACTGTCATCTTTAAATCTGTCAGTATTGATGTATGCAGTGCTTGTCCTCATTTTTATTTACTCCCCTACATCTTTGGCTGATTGATATCCTTGTGGCAAAGAAAAGTAAGAGGAGCAAGAAGAGAGAGAGAGAGAAACAATGCATAGAATGGAACAAGTACTTGTGAGATCCATGGAAATATATCAGCCTACTGCTGAATTGGACAAGATCATTAAAGAGCAGAATAGTTTAAGTTGAAACAAGGTGCATATTTCCCTTATACATAATAAAATAAAATAAATTAACTGTTTGTATTAAAGCCACTAAGGCATTTTCATTTCCTTGGGTTACTGATTATAATGGTAACCTCCCAGCATATAACCTTGCTACTTCTTTATTCGTTAGTGACAAAGGCCCAAAATATTATCCTCCAGCGTGTCTCAAAATTTCCTTTGTGGAACAATTCTTTCCGTTTGAACCCTATCAGTATTGACAGTTGAAAAATGGGAAAGGTTTTTAGGAAAGGCAGTGATTTGTTGCAATGCAGGAAATAATAGCCCAGATCCAGTAACACCAAAAAGTTATGAAAATATAATGTACAGATTGCGCTGCACTGGTGTGTTTGCTACAGAAACTCTACTATAGTTTATATAAAAAAGCTGATGTGTGGGGACAGCCATTCAAAGCTGAAGAAAGAGAAAAGGCACAGAATAGCAGGTAACAGAAAAGCTCTGTTATATACAATGGGATTCTTCAGAACTTATCTGTTATTTACTGTTTATCCTGTGCTTGAATGGCTGCCCCCATGGCTACAAAGAAGCTTGTGTATATAAACTATAGTAGAGTTTCTGTAGCAAACACAACAGTTTTACCAGTGTAGGTCAACAATACATTATATTGTCATTCATTTAAAACACTTTTTTTTTTAAGTTCCTTTCAGCCCATGTTTGACAGGGAAGGAGAAATACAGCAATGATATTGCTAATTCTCAGTGCTGCTATATATTAAATGAACTAGGGATGCACCGAATCCACTGTTTTGGATTCGGCCGAACCCCCGAATCCTTTGAGAAAGGGGTGGGAAGGGGAAAACATTTTTTACTTCCTTTTTGTGTGACAAAAAGTCACGCAATTTCCCTCCCTATTAGGATTCAGATTCGGTTTGGCCAGGCAGAAGGATTCAGCTGAATTCGAATCCTGCTGAAAAAGGCCGAATCCCGAACCCAATTCTGGATTCGGCGTGTCCCTAAAATGAACCCCTATATTTTGTATTGAAATGTCAGTGTGAACAATTACAGGACACTGGTTTATTTTCTGAAATCAACAGATATTAAAGTCATTTGTACAAGCACAACAGGCTGAGAAACCACCTATTGCCAACTGAGGGCAGGGATGAAAAACAGAATAATGGGGAAACAAAGGAAACAGCATATCCATTCTTTTGTCAAAAGTGCCCCTAAACCACAGTTGTGTCAGAACTGGCAGTTTAGTACAGGCAGCCTAAGCTTGGTCAGTAAAGGTAAATTTCAGCAGCTTTCCAGTTTGGTGTTTCAGCAGCTATATGGTTGCTAGGGTCTTATTTAACATAGCAACCAGGCAGTGTATTGAATGAGACTGGGATAGGAAGGAAGGGTCTGATTGGGAAGTAAACTAAAAAGTAAGTAAGAATAACAATAAAATTGTAGTTTTGCAGAGCAATCATTTTTGACTGCTGGGGGTCAGTGACCCATTTGAAAGCTGGAGAAAGCCAGAAGATACTATAAAAAATAATTAATGAAGACCAATTGCAAAATTGCTAGGGATAAGATGTTCCACAACATACAAAATTTCACTTAAAGGTGAACCACCTATTTAAAGCTCAGCTTATCTTCTGCTCTGCCAGTTGCTCCAAAAAGGAGGTACAATTGTGTTACTACAAACAGCTAATTGGGGCTTTAATTGAAACTGCAGAACAGTGATTATTGTAAGAGGAGTAACAATTTCCTATAGGGCAATAACAGAGGGGACTGTTTTGTGACCTTAAAGTGCCATGATTTGATGCTCTCAGCAGTGCTATACAAATGCATACAATGCAATAATAATGGGTAAGTGATACACTGGGTTACAGGATTCAGCAAAGTAACATGAAATATTTATCCTAATGGCCAAGAATTTTGAGAGCAAAATGACTGCTGTTTTATTACTTGAAACAATTATTTTTCTTTTGTTGTTGTTCCCAGACATGGCTGTTAACATTCGGAGTCTACTGTACTTTCTTTACCATTTTGCTGCTAGATTGCTTTTCTTGGCTCTGACATTGAAAGTGCCAAAAAGAAGCCACTAGTATCTTTGATTTATTAGAAGTGAAAATATCAATAAAATGAATTGCATTTTACATTGATGCCTCTTACGGAAATAAGGTCATGTTTACATAATCAAATGCAAAATGAGTGTAATATATCTTTCTAAGTGAGTGCAGATTATACAGAAGCCATGGTTTCAAACCAGGGGAAAAGGGGATCACTTTATATTTCTGAAGATCAGATTTATGATACAGGAGACTGGTAATCAGAGCTGGAAGTAGGGGTAGAGGTAGAAGAGGCACATGTCTTTCACCTTATAAAGCAGCTCGGGGGGGGGGGGGGTTGCCGACTCTTTAAAGAGGTTGTTCACCTTTGAGTTAACTGTTAGTATGATGTAGAGAGAGTGATATTCTAAGGCAGTTTGTGATTGGTTTTTATTATTTGTGATTTTTGAGTTATTTAGCTTTTTATTCAGCAGCTCTCCAGTTTACAGTTTCAATCTGGTTGCTAGGGTCGGAATTACTCTAGCAACCATGCATTGATTTGAATGAGAGACTGGAATATGAATAGGTGAGGCCTGAATAGAAAGACGAGTAATAAAAAGTAGCAATAACAATACATTTGTAGCCTTACAGAGTATTTGGAAAGACTAATTTAGGGATCTTACTCACGAGCGGTTGTAGCTGCGTTCCCCTGCGTTCCGTTCTTCTGCGTTCAGCCGCAGGGGAGCGCAGGAATAGACACATTACAGTTTTTTCCAATGGGGCTGTACTCACACAGGCGCGTGTAGGCGCCGAACACAGGAAAAATGCAGCATGTTGCGTCTCAACCTGCGTTCAGCGCCTACACGCGCCTCACAGATTGCCAGTCCTGGGGTTAGTGAGCAACATGTTGTTCATGAGCCTCAGGTTGGGGATCACTGCTATAGGGCCTCCCCCTTGGGTACAGTAATAACAACTGAGCATATTCTACGACAGGGGTCCCCAACCTTTTTTACTTGTGAGCCACATTTAAATGTAAAAGAGAGTTGGAGAGCAACAAAAACATGAAAAAAGTCCATGGGGATGTCATATAAGAGCTGTGATTGGCTGTTTGGTAGCCCTTATATGGTCTGGTACAGGAGTCTCTGTTTGGCAGTACACCTGGTTTTTATGTAACCAAAAGTTGCCTCTAAGCCAGGAATTCAAAAATAAGCACCTGCTTTGAGACCACTGGGAGCAACATCCAACGTGTTGGTGAGCAACATGTGTCTCGCGAGCTACTGGTTGGGGATCACTGCTCTACGAGAACTGGATGCACTGGACTCCAGTTATGAGTTATCTCCACTAGGAAGAATTTTGGTTAAACTGCCCATAGAACCAAGGCTGGGGAAGATGATTATGGGGTTTCATTTGGAGGGGTTGAACTTGATGGACTTTGGTCTTTTTTTCAACCCGATTTCACTATGTATGGGTTGCATCTTCTATGTTGGGATGTACTCTGCACCATTTCTGCTGCCACCTGTTTCCCTGAGTGTTTTATTAATTTTTTGGGGGAAAAAGCAACAAAAAAAAAGAAGAAATCTGGCCCGGTGCTACCCTAGCACTGATCCTAAGCATCAGCAACGTAACTACAGGGGGAACGGGCCCTGGCGCAGGACGCGAAGCTGGGCCCCCTCCGTACGCCCGGAATCCGTGGCGCGCGAGCTGCTGGGGGGCCCTGGCCCAACTGCACCCCCTGCTCCCCCGGTAGTTACACCACTGCTCAGCATGTCCACTCCCATCCCAAACAGCACAGTGTCAGACATCCCGCCACACCCACTCAGCTCTTCTGCTTGAAGTAATTGGTAAGTATAAAACCAGGGAAATTATCTATTATTTTATATTAGGGATGCACCGAATCCACTATTTTGGATTCGGCCGAACCCCCAAATCCTTTGTGAAAGATTCAGCCGCATACCGAACCGAATCCGAACCCTAATTTGCATATGGAAATTAATGGTGGAAAGGGGAAAACATTGTTTACTTCCTTGTTTTGTGACAAAAGTCACACAATTTCCCTCCCCGCCCCTAATTTTAATATGCAAATTAGGATTCCGATTCAGTTCAGCCAGACAGAAGGATTCGGCCAAATCCGAGTCCTGCTAATATAGGCAGAATCCTGGCCGAATCCCGAACTGAATGCTGGGTTCGGTGCATCCCTATTTTATACACTGAATATTGTAATTTTACTGGAGCATTTTGTGTGAAATATAAATAACATTTTGAGAACTTTCTATGTATTTTAAGTTTCTTTACATAGAAATATTATTTACTGTAATTACCGGAAGCCCGGATGTTTCCAAATCCAAAAGTAGTATGTATTGAGAACCAACTGTTCTTGTGCATGAGACCCTCCCCCAGAATATAGAATATTACAGCACAGTGAAATGAATAAACAAGCCTGTGGGTTATTACAATATAACTAACATGTAACTATTATCCCCCCAAGAAACTGTCACTCATATACTTTTTCATATATTCCTTTTTTATTCATTTTTCAAAGTTTTTACAGCAAAAAAAGAAGAGCAAAATAGAGCAGAGAAGCCATTTTCCATCTCTGTCTGTGGTATTAGGAGAGTCAGTTCTACGGGTTTTGCGTGGGATTCACTGTGCAAGCAGCTTCTTAGTCTTGATCGATGGCTTCCTACTTCTTCTAACTGGAACATGAGACCCAGGTCTCCACGTGGAGTTGATTCAGTGCAGTCCGGGAGTAAAACACAGAGAATATTAATCAGTACATTTCAATTCTTTTTTTCTAAAACAGACTCGGGAGCAAGATGAAAGGTTCTCTCAAATCAAACATTACCTTTTGGTATGTAGAGGCACCGTCTTTGCTTTACCATATGCTGAATTCTGGACACAATTCCTCAAAGAAGTCCGTGGTTGGGCGTTGAAGGAAAGAAATAGGTTCACAGATTTCTTAGCAAAATCTCAAAAACAAGTAACAAAACACAGTGACTATTTATGTGCAACTATACAAAGGCTGCACCACGTTTATGAAGAAGATATTTACCTCCACATTTTCCTAAGATCAAACACCAGCTGAAAAGCATAAGAAAGAATGTATGATAGAAATAATGCAGATAGCCCATAGTAAGTGAACTGAAAGGTGAGCCTTCGAGGTGCCAGGGACATTAAAGCTTGTGGCATCAGCAGTAGAGATGAATTCATCCCATGGAATCATCACGCGCCACAAGTTTCATCCTGCGCCCTGTTAGTCACCTGACATCACAGTCAGCTCTGCCCCCAGCTCAATACTAAGTGCCACCCACAATTAGAGATGGAAAAGCCAGGGGCCCAGAGATAGAGAGCCTTAGTTCAGGGTCGATGGCAGGTGACCCAAGGTGGGAGGGCCGAAGATGGGGGCCAGAGGTGGGGGGGGCAATGACGGGGGCCAGAGGTGGGAGGGAAATGACGGGGGCCAGAGGTGGGCGGGGCAATGACGGGGCCAGAGGTGTGGGGGGGAAATGGCGGGGGGGCCAGAGGTGGGGGGGGAAATGGCGGGGGCCAGAGGTGTGGGTGTAAATGGCGGGGGCCAGAGGTGGGGGGGAAATGGCAGGGGCCAGAGGTGGGGGGAAATGGCGAAGGCCAGAAGTGGGGGGGAAATGGTGGGGGCCAGAGGTGGTGGGGGAAATGGCGGGGGCCAGAGGTGGTGGGGGGTGATGGGAGCCCGAAGTGGGGGGAGCAATGACGGGGGCCAGAGGTGGGGGGAATGGCAGGGGCCAGAGGTGGTGGGGGGAATGGCGGGGGCCAGAGGTGGGCGGGGGAAATGGCGGGGGTGAGGTGGGGGGCAATGACGGGGGCTCGAGGGGGGGAAAGGCGGGGGCCTGAGGGGGGGGAATGGCGGGGGCCAGAGGTGGGGGGGCAATGGCGGGGGCCAGAGGTGGGCGGGGGAAATGGCGGGGGTGAGGTGGGGGGGAATGACGGGGGCCAGAGGTGGGGGGGGAAATGGCGGGGGCCAGAGGCGGGGGGGAATGGCAGGGGCCAGAGGTGGTGGGGGGAATGGCGGGGGCCAGAAGTGGGGAGGCAATGATGGGGGCCAGAGGTGGGGGGGGAAATGGCGAGGGCCAGAGGTGGGGGGGAATGATGGGGGGGGAAAGATGGGGGCCAGAGGTGGGGGGGCAGAAGTGGGGAAGGCTGATGGCAGAGGTCTGAGTATAGGAGGGCCGATGGCGGGGGCCCTAGGTGGAGAGCGCAGAGGGTGGAGGCAAAAGGGACCCGCAGATCTTTCCCAACTGGGACTCAGGAATGACAGACCCTGAATCATTTTTATACCACCTGATGGGTTGATGCAGCCTGGCTCTTCTATGAATGACAGGGGCTCTTCACAGACTGCACTGACATCCACAGTCGGAATCTGCAAGAAGGAATATACACATTTGTTTGCTCTCTCTCATACTATTTACTATTTGTAGGGTTCGGACTAAAAACCAATATAGTGGCAGCCCCAGGTGCACTGAGCTAGGAGTGTGCGGGTATATTTGCATGTACTGTACAGTGTCTTAAAAAAAGAGGCTTTCTTAACTCTTACCCTGCCTTGCCCAGAACAGAACCAGCCAAGCACCAACCACATTTGTCATAGTCTGGCTAAGGGGATGGGGGTTTGGCGTTTCAAGAATATACCTCCAGCCACAGCACTGAAGGAGAAAGGACCTGCTGAATTACAGAAAATAGCAATGATTGGTTACTTCAGGAGAAGGCAAATGAAAATGTCTCTATAATGGAAGGAAGCCACATCATGAGCACAATACACTTACTGAACTTGTAATAAAGGGACCTGGGGAAATACAATAGGTGAAGTGGGCAAAAGGTGAAAGAATACATTGAGACTCAATTGGTAGTTTTTTTTGTTTTTTTTGAAAACGGTTGAATTCTCCATTAAAGTAAAATGCCTACTATGCCCAGGTCGTATCCCACCAGAATAAACCTGATACTTGGTGTGCAGAAAATGATGTTTCCTCCAGATAGAGCTGCTGCAGTGATGGACTTACAGATTGTGGCTTGAAAGGAGGTGGAATCTTCCTGTTCTCCAATGCTGCCCAGTCAACCGATCTATAAAACGGGTGTTTCCTTATATCCCCCGATGTGCCCAGGCGCTTGTCTGGATTCTTCTCAAAGAGCTAAATGGAAAAAAACTCATTAACAGATGTTCAAATGGATAAGTGGCTACACAATTACCAGGAGGGTTTATTCTAAGTTTTTCCACAGCAAATAGTAGGAATTATGTCAGCAGTGAGTACATATGTATGATGAGGGTGTCTGCAATTTCTCTGCTGTTGTGTAACATAACTAGCGACATGCAGGCTGTTCCCATACTGAATACACAGCTCATATTATGCTCCTCACCCCCAGGGTCCTCATTAAGAAATGATCACTCCGTAATATTTCCTTCAAGTTAATATTTCTATCATTTATCTGGGATTTCTGCACGTAACTATCCCATCCCACCTCAGTTTTGTATCATTTCCAAGATTTCCTGTATTAAAGTTGAAATGAAAATCTGTAGGAATGCAAAGATAACCATCTCATTGGCCCATTCATTTTTATATCTTAGATTCTGTCCTTTTTTTAAGGGTCTGTTATTTCCCGGCACATGCTCCTACACACCTCCTGCATCAGACTTTTCAGATCAGGGCTGATATCCTCTGGAATGGAAGGCTGCTTCAAGGTGACTGATTCGATGATGTTGAGCAGTGTCAAGCCTTCGTGGAATGGAGATCTTCTGGCGGCCATTTGGCACAGAATAATGGCAAATGCCCACCAATCCACTCCTGCGCCATATCCACTCATCAGATGAATCTAGAGAATAAAAAAGATCTTTTGTTAGATAATTACATTTCTTAGGGAAGCATTCCTGGAATAAGTTTGTACATCATTCTCACAGAAGCCTTAGGAACAGAGATGCTACATTGGGCAGGAGATCCCTTCCTTGTGTCGGACAAGGATAAACAACATTTAAACAAAAGAGGCTGGCACAAGCCTGGACCCACAAAGTAGTAAAGCCAGAGTCAGATTATTAAAGGTTAAAAGGCTTAAATTTTATTCTCCATAATTAAGAACCAATGCCTGACGCGTTTCGTGTCTACCGGGGACACAGCCCATGACTAAGTGTCCCTGGTAGACACGAAACGTGTCAGGCATTGGTTCTTAATTATGGAGAACCTCTTACAATCTGACTCTGGCTTTACTACTTTATGGGTCCAGGCTTGTGCCAGCCTCTTTCGATGTTTCCTGGTATCTGCTCCCTTTGCTGAAGGTCTGGAGCGTGTGTGTACAGCGGTAAGCTCAATCAACGCATTCTAATACAGCACATACTGGTTACATATTTGCATAGTTTGAACATTTAAGCAAACCTAACATACATTAAAGGAACAGTAACACCAACAAGTGGAAGTGTATTAAATTAATTAAATTATAATGCACTGTAGGCCTGCAAATGAAAGTGATTTAAGTAATGAATAAATAATGTAGTGTTGCCCTGCACTTGTTAAACTGGTGGGTTTGCTTCAGAAACACTACTAAAGTTTATATAAACAAGCTGCTGTGTAGCCATGGGGGCAGCCATTCAAAGCTGAAAAAGGAGAAAAGGCACAGAATAAACAGATGATAACAGATAAGCTCTATAGTATACAATGCGATTCTATATTGCTTATCTGTTATCTACTATTTGTCTTGTGCTTG
Organism: Xenopus laevis; assembly: GCF_017654675.1. Lineage (NCBI taxonomy): Eukaryota > Metazoa > Chordata > Amphibia > Anura > Pipidae > Xenopus > Xenopus laevis. The sequence goes on from NC_054378.1 coordinate 51,103,275, forward strand.
AATGGTCGCCCCCGTGGTTACACAGCAGCTTGTTTATATAAACTATAATAGAGTGTCTGAAGCAAACGCCCCAGTTTTATTAGTGCGGGGCAACACTACATTATTTATTCATTACTAAAAACACTTTCATTTTTTGATTACTGTTTCTTTAAACAAAATAATTGAACAAAGCTAATTTACAGATGTAAATGAATTCCTGATAGTAAATAAAAGAAGTTTCTCACCTCTGGAGCCATGTAGTGGTAGGACCCTACTAGATCGTACATCTTCTTGTTGCCGAAAATCCCTTCTACAGCTAGGCCGAAATCACTGATCTTGATATGCCCCTCGGCGCTCAGTAAGATGTTTGGTGGTTTAAGATCTCTGGAATAAAGAAACAAAAGTCATGACATAGGCCTGGCAACTGTATTCAGCTATGGGTAGTAGTAATTAATAATGATGAATGTAATAGTGGAAAAGTAGTGAGGAATTAGGGCCAAGACTGAAAACTTGTACTTACCGGTGCACAATACCACATGAATGCAGATACTGTAGACCGATGATCATCTCTGCAGAATAGAATCTATGGAAAAAAAAAAAAAGAAGAATAATGTAAGCATCTTTTTAATAATATAATCTTGGATTCTAATCCAATATATAAGCAAATAGTAGTTAACATATATATAAAATTCAAAAAATATATATATATATATAAAGCCATGTGGAGCCGGCACTCTCGATAAGATGCAATAAGTTGCCTGGGTGCACGATCAACAAACATCTCCATACAAGGGGATCAGCACTAGTCAGGTCTTAAAAATTAAACAGAATTTATTTAGTAAAATAGCAGCAGACTGACGTTTCGGCTGACTCCTCAGTCAAGGCTGAGAAGTCTGCCGAAACGTCAGTCTGCTGCTATTTTACTAAATAAATTCTGTTTAAGTTTTAATTGCTGATCCCCTTTTTGTGATTTTATATATATATATCTATATATATATATAATCCTTGGTAACGCTGGAGCACCCACATATAAAGGTCATCTTTGGTCATGCTATAGATCATGCCAAATAAAGAGAAAATCAGGTATGGTCTTTCTCCCCCCAAAGATAACACATTTTATTTTTTCACTTGGATAGGACTGATGCATGGACACTGCTTGAGAGTGCTGGGGGTAACTCATTTAGAGCATATATATATATGTATATATAATAAACATAAGGTATTCAAAAGAAAAGTACATAAACTATACAACAAAAAATTGGTTGCAAACTCTATTCCCCCCTTCTGTGAAGTTAATTTAATCGGGCTAATTGTTGCCACCTGGGTGGGCCCAAGTGCAAATGCCCTGGACCTCTCGCTTATTCCATTTATGATCACAGGCATTCAATATTTGCAGGTCACTCACCGCTTGAAGTCCCTGGCCCAGGTACATCGCCCTGAACCCGCAGATTTGGTAGACACGACAATAGAATCCAATATTGCACGCAATTTCACGGATCTGCAGACAGTGGTGGTTTTAAAATGGCTTTATTTCCCCAACAGATTACCTTACGCGTTTCGTGTGTCATCACACGTGATCACAGGCACTATGAGTGTCTATGCCTATGAGTACGTGTAATGACACATGAAATGCGTTAGGTAATCTGTTGGGGAAATAAAGCCATTTTAAAACCATCACTGTCTGCTGATCCGTGAAAGTGCGCGCAATATTGGATTCTATTAAAAAATTGCTGAGGAGGAGATTAGAGTTATGAAATGCTAATTGCTTCTTGTGCAACAGCCTAGGCCATTGCTATAAACAAATTTGCTTTTTTTTCCCCCTCTGACATTCCCTTGGTACAACACTGTGGTGCCAACAACATAAGATTAAGTGAGTTACGTGTAAAATGCACCAAGAGTTGGAGCATAACACCTGAACAGTGCCCAATACTGTGTCTAACTAATATCAGCACAGGGGTTAGTGGTCCCTAAATGCCCAAGTGTCCCAAATCTCTCTATTCAAAGATGCTGATACGGATATATAAAGTTTGAGGGATGGGACATACCACCTCTTTCTCGCTCTGAAGGAGGGAGAAACCCCACAAGAAACTGCACCCATTCAAATCTCCCTTTCACATGAAACATAAAAAAACCTGGGGTGGCAAAAATACTCTAACAGGTAGGGAAGATTGGGAATAACATGCAACTCCATATAGATCTTGGGATGTCACTTACTGTATGATGTCCCTGTTCAGGCAACCTCTCTTATTTATAAGCTGTTCCAGGGTCCCTCCACTCATGAACTCCATTATAAGAAACGCATGCATCTGGTTAAATGAGAAGAGAGCGAAACATGGGAGCTGTTAAAACAAGACTACTAGAGCACAACTGTATTCAATTTTAAAGCAGAACCAAATACAGGGATCACATTTAAACATCATAGAGCAAAACAATTCCAAAAATGCAGTGGATTTTTTTCTGTCTAGTCTTGAAGTTGTTTCACAAATAAAAACAGATCAGCGCCTCTGGCAACGGAGAACAATATGTAAAGGGGAAATAAAAGAATATATCCCTACTTCCCTGCTTTAACACATAGGGGCAGATTTATAAAGGGTTGAAGTGAAATCGAGGGAATTTTTGAAGTAAAAAAATTCAAAATTCGAAGTAATTTTTTGGATACTTCGACCATCGAATAGGATAGTACGACTTCGAATTACTTCGAAGTAAAAATAGTTTGAATATTCAACCATTCGATAATCGAAGTACTGTCTCTTTAAAAAAACGTCGACTTCAATACTTCGCCATATTAAACCTGCCGAAGTGCTATATTAGACTACGGGGACCTTCTAATGCATTCTTCTAGGTTTTTTGTAGTCGAAGTAAAATTGCTCGATCGATCATAGAAATCGTTTGAATCGATCAGTTAGAACGATTTAATCATTTGATCGAACGATTTTACTTCGACAACAAAACGGTCAAATTCTGTTAAAAAAAAACTTTGACTTCGATGGGCGAATTTCGAAGTATATTTCACTTCGAAATTCGACCTTTGATAAATCTGCCCCATGGGGTCTAATTGGATTATTTTGAAAATACTACACTATATTGTGCTTTTTGCTTTTGTGTTTTGTTCTCTCCGTTGTCAGAGGCGCTGATCCGTTTTCCTTTATGAAGGAATTTTACATTGTAGAGACTGAAGCAGGACCGGCAGGAGTTAACAGGACTAAAAAAGACTAACTTTTTTCCTCCCTTTTTCTTTTACTTAGTCTTGAAGTTGTGCCTTCTGCTCCTTCTCTCGGCACATGAGGAATGATTCGCCTAAGCAACTCCCAAAATGTATTGCCCAAAGATCTCCTGCACTGCTGAGGGTTGGTATGGAACAAGGAGAGGTTAATCCTGCTGCAGGCAGATATGGGTATGTTATGGGTTACCTTTAAGTTAACTTTTAGTATGTTATAGAAGGGCCAATTCTAAGCAACTTTTCAATTTTTTATAGTTTTTTAATTATTTGCCTTTTTCTTCTGATTTCCCTTCCAAAGGAGGTCACTGACCCCGTCTAAAAAACAAACGCTCTGCAAGGCTAAAAATGTATTGTTATTGCTACCTTTAATTACTCATCTTTCTATTCAGGCCCTCTCTTATTCATATTCCAGTCTCTTATTCTAAATAGCTCTTATTCTAAATGGTTGCTAGGGTAACTTTATGCCTAGCAACCAGAGTGTTGAAATGGCAAATTGGAGATCTGCTGAATAAAAAGCTAAATAACACAAATCATAAATAAATAAATAAAAACCAATTGCAAATTGTCTCAGAATATCACACTACATCAGACTAACTCCCATATGTAATATATGGCACAAAGTTTGTCCAGTAGCAACCAATAAGATGCTTGCTTTTAAACAGGTGACCAGGGAATTCTACCTGCTGATTGTTTTTTTATAGGTTACTGCCCCTGGGCAAACTTAATGCCTTTAATTACATAAACCCCTAAAAGTGATCTAGTACTAAACAGATACTACCCTGGGCTGAGTTTTTGGAGAACAGGAGCAGACACTACCCACAGTTGAGTTTTTGAAGCAGAGAAGCAGCAGCTCTGGCTAAGGGGTGAGAGACTAGAATCATTGGGGTGCCCAATTTCCTTTTAAGAAAAGAAGTATAATATGGTGTCTTAAGTAAAGTCAGTAGCAGCTTTTAAATAAGGCAAACAGTAACATAAACTGCATGGTACTATTGGCTCTGTGCTGTACCTGCGTTTGGAAAGCTCCATATCCATGGCAGAGAAAGGGACAAGCTCCAGTGATTCTGAGAGTGCGCGCCTCCGTCAGGATGTCCTCTACACTCGTAGTCTTCCGAATCACTTTGATTGCCACTTGATCTCTGCAGTTGTTAAGCGACGCCAGCATAACCTGAGAATGACAAAATAAACAATATGCGGGTTTTTTTAAGTATACACTTACAAAATGATTCTCATACAACTACACATTAATTGCACATTTTAATTAATGTAACTTTATTAATAATTACTATTAAAGCAGTGTCTGTCTTGCAAACTCTTGCCCTACCACTGAAAAATTGTGTTGTATGGTGGGCCTCTGATTCTCACCATACTTTCAATGTTTTGTGATTAGCAGACTTGAGATGGAGGATAACGTGTGTAATGCACTGGAATTTACATTCTCTTTTATTATACAATTATACAAAAAAAAAAGCCATTATTTGAATTAAAGTGTACCTCTCCTTTAGCTCCAAGTTTCTGAATTTGATGTTATAGAGTTAATTATGCTACAGGCTTAAACAGACATACCTCCCAACTGTCCCGTTTTTAGAGGGACAGTCCCTCTTTTGACAGCCCAACCCGCAGTCCCGCGTTTGTACTGGAAAGTCCCGATTTTCTCTGCACTGAACAGGCAGAAAAAGAAACAAAGTTTCTAACTTAATTGGCTTTTGTCAGACAGCCCAGAACAGCCACAGCTGCAGATACTTTTGCAACAATTTTGAGATAAGCAAATGAGTAATTGTAACAATATAAGATAACAGGTCTCTTGGAAGAAGTTACACTCACAGCTTAAAGGGCAATTCACCTTCATTAGCAAAACAGTAATAAGAAATATGTTCAAACTTTCATAACCTGCCAAATTTTGTAAAATGAACATGGTAATTAGGGGGGGCGGCCACAAAATGGGCGTGGTTTTTTTCCCCTCTTTTTATTTCCAAAATGTCTGGAGATATGAACAGACACAAATTGTCTGTAGTTGTTCTGATGGCTTTGTATTTTATTTTTAAGGGAAAACATCACAAAATAGGCAGAATTGTTTTCTGTAACATACAATAGCTCCCTGTTGCTTTCTCTAAAATTGGCACATTTTTTACATGTTTATCAGTAGCTTCTGCATGAGTTGCTTCAAATTTGCATTTTCTAAACACACCTAAATATACCGGTACCTGGGAAGCCAAACACTCACCTTTCCGAAGCTTCCTTTTCCCAGCTCCTTGTGAAACTTGTAGTTGGTGATGTTTTTAGGATTTTTAGGCATCTGAGCTTCAACACAAGGCCTACTCGCTCCACTTCTTCCTGCTGGGAGGAAAGAATATTAATCATTCAAAATGTTAACATACCCTGGAAGACACCTTTCTGTGGTGTTGAATTAATGCGAGAAGATATTTTTTTATTTATGAGCCTCTGAGCATCAGTGCATTGCTTTAAATGTATTGGAAAGTTGCAGAAACCCCAAATCTGATTGGCACATGGTTTATAAGATGAAAAGATGTGCAGGCCTGTTTGTATATATATATATTCCATGTTTCTAACATTCACAAGGTTCACAAGTTGTCTTAGGGCTATGGTCCCTTCTGCATTCTTAGTGATGCCCCATGTCACCACCATTACTTGCCAGAGTTCATTGAGTTTCACTGAAATATAAGCTGATGCTACAGGGCTGATTATTAAATTCTGATGCTAGTTGCACTGGTTTTTGTGCTGCCATGTAGTAAATTATCTGTATTAAGTACTAATCAGCCTTATATTGTGATATTTCTATTCTATGTGTACTGTATATTGTGAGTGGGTCTCTAAGCTCAGTAAGTGACAGCAGCACAGAGCATGTGCAGTGAATCAGCAGAAAAGAAGATGGGAAGCTACTGGGGCATCTTTGGAGACACAGATCTTTACTGCTAAAGGACTGTGGTTGCCTTGGGCTAGTACATAAATCCAAATCATAATGTACATTTCTAGCTATTTCTTTATTTAAGCTTTATTTCTCCTTTAACACATAACTATTTCTCATTTGGCCAAAAATTGTACCTACAGCAGATGGGACCAGATTGGAATGCGGTTTGCACCCCAGTATGCTGCAGTTTTTAGGGCTAAACTAGAACTGGATTTCCTATCTATTTGTACAGTACCACCAAACCACTAACATACCTCTGCACCATTGATGACATTTTATCATTTGGGCAGACACTGAGAAAAAGCTCATCCAGTTCCAATAACAAGTAAATACTTTTCACCCAACCTTAAAGGGGTTGTTCACTCTTTACTTAATATGAAGTAGAGAGTGATATTCTGAGACAATTTGCAATTGGTCCTCATTTTTTATTAATTATGGTTGTTGGGTTATTTCGCTTTTTATTCAGCAGCTCTCCAGTTAGCAGTTTCAGCAAACTGGTTGCTAGGGTACAAATTACCCTAGCAAACATGCACTGATTCGAATAAGGGACTGGAGTATTTATAGGAGAGGTCTGAATAGAAAAATGAGCAATAAAAAGTACCATTAACAAAAAAATGTGTAGCTTTACACAGCATTTGTTTTTAGAAGGGGTCAGTGACCCCCATTTGAAAGCTGGACAGAGTCAGAAGAAAAACTTAAATAATTAAAAAAACTATAAAAAATGAAGACCAATTGGAAAGTTGCTTAGAATTTGCCATTCTATAACATACTAAATGTTAACTTAAAGGTGAACCACCCTTTAAATGAGCCTACACGGCCCTTTCTGGATTTATATCAAAGACAATACCAATACCCTACATACTTTTAGACAACCTCCAAACTTGAGGAGACTTATTATAAAAAGACCCAGGAGCAATGGAACCCTCCCATGTGGAAGGAAGAGATGCAAAACATGCCCACACATCGTCTTCTCAGATAATGTGCCAATTCCTGGCACACCAGAGGTACGACCACTACACTTGCTCATCCACCAATGTGCTTTATGCAATAAATGTGCTTTATGCAATAAATGTGCTTTATGCAATAAACCCTATTGGTGAAGGCATTTACATTGGAGAAGATGGAGAATGCCTCAGAAAAAGGACCATTCACCACACAATATAATACACCAGTAGGAGCCAACATAGCATCTTTGCAATCAGCTTTGAAAAAGGAATTGAAATATTCTGAAAGCTTGCTGTGTTTATCATTTTAGTTATTCAATAAAGATATTGCCTGTACAACACTAGTTTTATGCTTCATATCAACAGCTTTACCCTATAAACCCATATACATAATTAAATACACAAAGTAACCTATAGTATCCAATAAGATGTCTGCTTTTAAACAGGTGACCAATAAATGCCATTTGCTGATTGGTTGTCTTAGATAACTAGACTTTCTTTTTTATTAGCACCTTTTTTTTTACATAACCTCTGTTGCTACTTATGGAAGTCCATTCTAAGGGTCAATTAGAGTGAGTTTTGGGGCGGACACTTGTTTGCTGTGCTTTTTATTTACATGAACAAATTATAAATACATACATGCAGAAAATATGGTTAGTAAATGATACAAGCTGGAGTGGATCAGTGAGAAAGGTTTAACTGCCATAGATATATTTTTGAGGCTGCACTTTTAGCATAGATAGCAATGTCACCAGTGTTGTTGTCCACAAAAATAATCAGACCTTTGTTTCCTTTTTCTAACGTATAGTGGACTGTTTAAACATACTTGCAAATGGGATTTTGGTGATTTTTTAACATCAATGACAGATAACCAACCTCTAAGTAGTAGAGCAGTAAATGTCCTTCAAATTATAGCCTAATATCCCTTCAGTTGGGTTTCCAGATGTAACTAGGAAAGCAAATGGGCATTCTCCATAGATCTCCCCCAACTGTAAGTTGAGCCCAACTGACAAACTAGCAGGGTGCAGGGAAACTTTCTTGGAAGGATGAGTTACAGATAACTATGAATGAAAATCCTCATAGTCATATTACAGATAACATTTGAGAATTACGTTTATGACCAATCTGGTACTTCTTACCTTCTGCTGGCTCTCGCTCTCTCTCTCTCTTCAGCACCTCTTGCTCTACTTGACGCAAGCTTTTCTCCTCCATGTTGTTACCCATAAGCTTGGTCTTTTTAGGTGCCCCTTCTGTCTTCTCCTTGATGGTTCTCTTCCTCGTGAGCCCACGGGATTCTGGAGAATTTTTGGATCTAACCATAGCTGTTGATATATCCTGAAAATGACTAAAATATAGAAAAATCGCTTCTCACTGGGGAGACGCTGTGAAAGTGAACCATTCACTGAGACAGCTCTATGGTCAACTGTCATTCAGCAACTGTGATTTGGCCGTGTGCACGCTACTGTTAAAGGAACAGTAACACAACAAAATGAAATTGTTTTAAAGTAATGAAAATATCATGTACTGTTGCCCTGCACTGGTAAAACTGATCTGTTTGCTTCAGAAACACTACTATAGTTCATTTTAACAAGCTGCTGTGGAGCAATGGCGGTAATTGAAAAATGGCTATATGGCACAGGTTAACTAATGGAAAACAGATAACAACATTAGACAGACAGAGTTTATCTGCTATCTGCTGTGTAACCTGAGCCTTTTCTCCTTTGAATGGCTGCCCCCATTGCTACACAGCAGCTTATTTATATAAACAATAATAGTGTTTCTGAAGCAAACACAGCAGTTTTACCAGTGTAGGGCAACACTGCATTATATTTTCATTATTTTAAAACACTTTTATTTTTTGACGTTACTGTTCCTTTAATGACAGTTATACAGGGACATGTATTACATAGCTTCCCATGTTTAATGTATATAGCCTCATTAATCATGAGCAGTTGGCCATTTATTTGGATTTTCTTTATAAAAAAACAAGGGGACATTTTTTTACTCTTTTTATACAAATTATTTCCTTCATGGAATTAGCCACAAAAAAAAGACAGAAAACTATTATTATAATCATGTATTTATAAAGCGCCAACATATTGCATAGCGCTGTAAAGTAAATGTGATTATACAACTAAATCACATGAATTATATGCATAGAACATTTGGAGTTACATTCATCACAATCAATATCGGTACAAAAGGTGAGGAAGGCCCTATGCAGAAAGAGCTTACACTCTAAAGGGAAGGGAGTAATACACAAGGTGTGGGAGTGGCACTCGGTATCAGCACATCGTTTTCTGACAAGCACTCAAGACTTTGGGGACACACAAACACAAATACAATGAAGGGGGTGTAGTTTGGGTAGAATGGAGGTCCAGGTCCCCCAGTCTGTAGTATACAAATTACACCATTGGATTGATGTTTAGAAATAGGGGCCAGCAGGACTGCCATCAGAAACCACAGGGCCCAATACAACAACATTTTCTATGCCCCGCTCTCCCCAGCCTGGTCCCCAAGCCCTGCCCTAGATCACACCCACACCACTGTAAAAAGGCCACACAAACATGAGCACTAAAACAGTAAAAACAGTTGGCCAAAGGATTATTAAGCCTGCCACCGCGTCCAGGTAGACTCTTTAGGCAGGTACCAACACTAACCTAAATTGCACTTAGTTCTAAATTGTGTCTTTATTTCTAATATACAAATAAGAGCCATTTGGTTTAATCCATTGGTCAAAAAGAAAAAAACATTGGTGGTCAGCCTCCCCTCCAGTTATAAAAAACCATTAGTGGTTAGGTCCCCCTGTAATTAAGAGAAAAAACTTGTTGGCCAGCCCCCCCACCTAATTTATAAAAAACATTGGTGGCTAGCCCACCCTCAAAGTTAAAAAAAGATCAGTGGCAGCCAAAAAATGCATTGGTCAGGGTGCCTCCCACAAGTAAAAAAAAAACATTGGTGGCCAGGGTCCCCCCAGAAAAGTTAAAAAAAAAACACTGGTGTCCAGGGTCCCCCCATAAAAGTTAAAAAAAAACACTGGTGTCCAGGGTCCCCCCATAAAAGTTAAAAAAAAATCACTGGTGGCCAGGGTCCCCCAATAAAAGTTTAAAAAAACACTGGTGGCCAGGGTCCCCCCCATAAAAGTAAAAAAAAATCACTGGTGGCCAGGGTCCCCCAATAAAAGTTTAAAAAAACACTGGTGGCCAGGGTCCCCCCATAAAAGTAAAAAAAAAAAACACTGGTGGCCAGGGTCCCCCCATAAAAGTTTAAAAAAACACTGGTGTCCAGTTTCCCCCCATAAAAGTTAAAAAAAACACTGGTGGCCAGGGTCCCCCCATAAAAGTTTTAAAAAAAACAACATAAACTGGGTTTAAATAAAAAAAAGCCCATTGGCATTCAATGGAAATTACCTTTAAAGTTTGGTGTGTGTTCTTCTTCATTCTCCTCCTCTTCTTCCGCTCTCTCCGGTGGCTAATCCGGCAAATGCAGCACAACCAGGACCTCCTTAAAGGGGTTGTTCACCTTTAAATTAACTGTTAGTATGATGTAGAGAGGGTTATTCTGAGACAATTTACAGTTGTTTTTCATTTTTATTATTTGTGGTTTTTTAATTATTTAGCTTTTTATTCAGCAGCTCTCCATTTTGCAATTTCAGCCATCTGGTTGCTAGGGTCCAAATAACCCTAGCAACCATGCATTGATTTGAATAACAGACTGGAATATAAATAGGAGAGGTCTGAACAGATAAATGAGTAATAAAAATTAGCAATAACAATACATTTGACCCCCATTTGAAAACTGGAAAGAGTCAGAAGGGAAAGGCACATTATTAAAAAAACTATAACAAAATAAATAATGAAGGCTAATTGAGGAGTTGATTAGAATTGTCCATTCTATAACATACTAAATGTTAACTTAAAGGTGAACCAGCCCCTTTAAGACTCGAAAGCCACCAGGCCCGGGACTGTTCCCCATGCACCCCACTGATAGCGGCTCAGTTTGCCAGAATCCACAGATTGCCAGGCCGGGTCTGCATTCCACAGTGTTGATCTAGAATAAAACAAGTTGTTTTTGATTGATGACTGGAAAATTTTCCATGGCTGCCCATAAGTGTGGGCATTTGCAGTGGCACCATGAAAAATTCACAATATTTATAGCAGATTATTCCTTTTGCCTGCACGAAAAACCTTACAATTTGCAAGAAATAACTCAACCGCTTGTATAAATAACGCGACTTATTGCATTGCAACGGTGTTAATTCTAGAGCAAGAAAATTTGCATGGGTGATGAGTTATTGACTGTTAATTGACACCTTTATAGCATCAAGCTTGTACTGCTCTCTGGGGACAGGAGATCTTGGGATGTGTGCAGAGCTGCCATCAGAGGGCCCCCGAGCAACAACAAAAATTCTGGGATCTACCCTCCACCACAAGCCTCACCATAGACCCCACACAGGACTGGACTGGGATTCAAAACAGGCCCTGGCATTTCAGGTACACAGAGGCCGAAACAGCCCCCCACCATCCCACTAAATAATGACTGTCTATGGCATCTTACAGCAGCCCCTCTGGCATTTGCCAGAACCCACAGATTGCCAGTCTGGGCCTGACCCCATCCCCCCTATACCACAGTAAAAAAGCCAAACAAACATGGGCGCAAAAAACTTATTGGTGGTACAAATTTAATTAAAAAAATTGGTGGTCAGGGACTCCCCATAAAAGTTAAAAAAAAAACTTCACTGGTGGTCATGCCGCCCCCTACAAGTTAAAAAATATTGCTGGTCAGGGGCCTTCCATAAAAGTTAAAAAAAACATTGGTGACCAGGGCCCCCCCCAACGAGGTAAAATAAAAACATTGGTGGCCAGGCCCTCCCCTTACAGGTTACAAAAAAACAAACATTGGTGTTCAAGGGCCCCATAAAATATTTTAAATAAACATTGGTGGCCATGGGCCTATAGAGTATTAAAATATTACATTGGTGGCCAAGGGTTTAATAACTAAAACTAATAATTAAAAAAATACATTGGTGTTCATTAGAACTTACCTCAGGTTCTTTTTTCTTGTTTCCTTTGCCTCCTTTCATGGTTTCGGGACTTTGTGTCTTCGGGTTTCCAGGTCTTTGGGACATTGCACTTCGGATTCAGCTTAAAGGCTGCCAAGGGGAGCCTGCTAATTCGGAAAGAGCAGCACCCCTTTAGGCCCAGTATAACTGTTACTCCCTGTGTCCCCCTGATGGTGGCCCTGGGTGTGTGTGTGCAGATCTTTCAACTTTCTTAATTTGTCACAGAGGGACTTGTTGATAATTTTGTCATTGGAAGCAACATCATGCACATGCACACATGAAGCCTGAAGATTATGCACTGCGCATATTACTCCGCTGTTGTCACTGAAAATGTTCTGCCCATGTGCACATTGGATTTATGCCCGAAAAACACTGAGTGACAGGAGACTGTCGGACAGAGCCCAAAATCTGGTAATGCTAAAAATAAATAGGTGTTCTCTGCCCCTTTCAATTTCATGTGAGACAATTGCAGATGGGACTGAGATTCAAAATAGGCCCTGAATATAGTCTTGGGTGTGAGAAAGTCACGGAGCGCAGGATTTTTCATTTAGGCAGATGAACATTTTCGGAGAGGATGGATGGAGGCATTGCCATGTTGACCTGTATAGAAAGCGCAATTATTATGTACTATGTGATCCAGAGAAGCCTCCGGTCAGACTGAACCAGTAACAGCATTTGGAAGATAATTTGTCCCTCTCTCCCGCTGTATTTTTGGATGTTGTATGCGTCACATATCGGCATGCCTACTAAATAGGATCGTCTTGGCACCCATGGCTGTCCAGGCAACCTGCTGTCTTATTGCCTTCTCTGTTTTATAACCTTTTCCTGCTTTCCCTCCTTTGTAATCACAGCTTGAAGCTGCCTCTGAGAAATAAATCAAGAGTTTAACAAGGGGTTCCCCAGTGGTGGATTAAGGACATGCGAGGCCCCTAGGCTACACTTTCCACAGGGCCCCCTTCTAGGGGAGGGGCGGAAAAACATGGCGCGCGCAGCGTGCTGAATATTTTTAAACCACACCCCTTTTTGGCCACACCCCTAAATACCACACCCATTTAAAAAAACATTATTCTGTCATGCCAGTATTAAATGGATAATCAGGATATTGTACGCAGATCTGACTATACATTTACTACAAAAAAATGGAAAATTAGCATATTAACCCTAGCTGTTACAGTATAATCACTGTAGAAATGGCCAATGAGCACTCCATTGATCCCAGACAAGTAAGTAAGATGACTAAAACATTTCCAATGAACAGAAAGTCTCTGTGACCTTGTCTGTGCTTGTGGCAGATTGGCAGTAAAGCAGAGCCAAGAGAAGCAACTCTGAGAAAACATAAATCTGAGTAGTGAAACTGTGGAGCTCCCTGTTCATTAAAGGGGTTGTTAACCTTTAAAATAACTTTTAGCATGATGTAGAGAATGATATTCTGAAACGATTTGCAATTGGTTTTCATTTTTTATTATTTGTCTTTTAATTATATAACTTTTTATTCAGCAGCTCTCCAGTTTTCAATTTCAGCAGTCTGGTTGCTAGGGTCCAATTACCCTAGCAACTATAAATTGATTTGAATGAAAGACTGGGATATGAATTGCAGAGAGCCTGAATAAAAAAATGTAGCAATAGCAATAAAAGTATAGCCTTACAAGGCATTGAGCAAGATGGTACGGTGTCAATTACAACAACAACAAACACAAATTATGTAAATTATGTGTTTGAGAATATGACATTATGAAGATACTTTATTGCTAAGGTAGAATATCAGTTTTGATTACATAATTTGACATATTATGTGAGCTACAGATGTCAAATTAATCACAAAAATTCACAAAATAGGCCCACTACAGCCTTTTGCATCAATGGAATGAAACAGTTGTATTAACACTGCACTATGGGGTGTCCAGAAAAAGATCGAATGGCTGTAGGTTTCCCAAATACTTTCCCACCACTGTACTACAGACAAGCTATGCTGACAATCAGTGGGCTTACCCTTAAATAAAAAAAACTGCCTTTGTTTCCATATCCTCCTGTAGTACTGCACACAATGGGTTAAATTGTACACATAGCTTCTCTGCCTTATCGCTATCAAAGGCGCCATATTTCAAATCAGCCAGAACAGGAACAGGAGTCTCCGCCTGCCATATTACGTCACTGGTGCATTGCAGGAAGCAGCCACTTATCTACATTCTCTTCCAGGGGAACGCGCTGTTGTTGTAATAAATGCGCACACCATGTAGGAGACACACACACTCATCATCAGGGGAGCTGCCTGCTTGGCCCTGCAAACATAGATAGATTGCATTGGGACCGACAAAGATTTTTTAACCTGGCCGATCAATTTCCTGACAGATGTCGGCCGAAAAATCGTAAGATGTACGATCGTTCGAATCCCACTAACCGCACGATAATTTCGAAGGATTGGTCGGGCTTCCCTAAAACCGGTCGTTTGGCAAGAAGAATCGTCTCGTCTATGAGGAGCTTTAGTCAGAGGCTATGACTAAGTGTTTGTAACAGGAACGCGTAAGGCTGTGGACACAATAAACTATTTTACTTTGATTGCCTTTATTGAGTGCCTGCTCCAAAGAGTTTTCAGTCTATGTGCGCAAGCCTAGGGCAGCGGTGGATATAAATACTATGCTGACCATAGTTACTCCTTAACAGATGAGAAATCACAAAATATTTGCTCTTTAACATGTTTCATTTTGTACAAGTTCTATATTTAACTGTTGTGTAAAATGGGGGAAATTAAAAGTCTATGGATACTGGGTTTTCATTTGGAGGGGTTGAACTTGATGGACTTTGTCTTTTTTCAACCCAATTTAACTATGTAACTATGTGCAATATTAAAGTGTTCTTTTTGATTTCTCAAGCCATCTAGCCAGGGATATTGATTTGGAGGTCACTGAAAGTCGTTCATTTATCACTTGGGTATGTTTTCCTTGCGAAAAACTCATTTTCTATTCAATCTTATGGGATTTTTAAAATCGTATTTATCAGTGGAGTTCAACATATGATAAATATGCTTTTACAAATCCCATAGTAATAAATAGAAAGTGAGTGATTTTTTTTATGGTGAGTTCTATATTCACGCTTGGATAAATCTGCCCCTAAGAGTTCAGATTTTTAAAGTAGTTTCATTAGGGGAGAACTGTTCTGTATAGCTTAGGTGACAATACAGATTGTTTTGGCAATACAGAGATTTCCAGACCTTACACGAAGGTCCTCTGCCGCGATGAAACGCATCTGCTATCAAAATAAACTGATCACATCCAGCGTTTTATATCCTTTAATAAACACTACCCAACTCAGGGAACAGGAGGGGTAACAAACAAACAATAATTTAAGAGAGTGACAGAAGAGAAAGCTGCGAGACTGAGAGAGAGAGAAACAGGAAGACACAAAAGAGCGGAGAGAGTAGAAGGCAAATGTGAGTGACAAAGCTACTGAACGGCTAGACCGCTGTGTGTGTCTGTGAAGAAGTTCCTGCTCTTTGCTCAAGCACATTACCTGTAACTTATTTCCTGTCAGCCCGTGCAGAAAGGAGAGAGAGAAAGGTGGAGCAGGAGAGCAGGAGGGAGGCAGAGGTGGCGACACAGGGAACTATGGGGTAGTAGTAGTAGAGGAGGAGATTGCAGTGCCGGGCCAGGTCTGTCAGTTGCCCCAGGCAACCCAGCTGGCCTTAGCAACTTCGGTCCCCGCCGCAGCTGTGCGTAACCGAGGACGCGCGTGCGTAACCGTGCGTAACCGAGGGCACGCGCGCGTAATTGTGCGTAACCGAGGACACGCGTGCGTAATTGTGCGTAACCGTTCGCAACCAAGGACGCGCGTGCGTAATTGTGCGTAACCGTGCGCAAGGGCGCAAACCTAAAATATCAGTTTGCATACATACATACATACAGTCTAAAATTCCTCATCAAGCAAAGAAATATTAGTGAAAGAAAACCTAAAAACACAGTCCCGTGAAAAACACAGAATCAAGGGGTCATATGAGTCTTTGGTTAAGCATTGGTTATAATGCTTAATCACAAGTTAACAATGGGTGATCGAATCTATATACTAGTTATTGATTTGTTAAGATAATGTTCCCCCCTTTTGCTCTCTGCTTGACAAGTGATGTAGGGCCAGGCAAGTGATGGGGAAGCTATCCATTGAGAGAAATAATTGGTAAAAATTGGTACATGAGATCAACAGGATGGAATATTAAGCCAACAGGAACCAACTGTACCTCAAATACTGGAAGACACTGAATTCAGCCATCGGTCATATAAGGGTTTTGTTGCAAGCACTCTAAATGAATTACATACATACATACACCACAACAAGACTTAGAGCAAACTCACTAGCATGTTATGAAATGAAAATGTATTGCTTTCGGCTTTTTAGCTTACAGGTGATGTTGTGAGCCTCAGGATGCTGCCATTTTTTATTGCAAGGCGGTTCTTCATTAAAAAGATGAAAATGAATAACTTTACTATTCAATGATATCATTTTTTCCCAATGTTGTTATTACAATTTTGCCTCATGTATAGTGATTCATACAAGAATTGTCTCTATAAATTTCTTATTCTCTTCTCTTTGATCATGGGGCCATAGCTCTCATCTCATCTGAACTGTACATTTTTGTGAGCAAAGGGCCATTGCTACACTATGCATCAATTGTACAGCACTATGGAAAATACTGGTGCTTTACAAATACAATATAATGACTCTTTCCATACAAATTAGATAAAGGATGTAGTAGTAAATGTATCCTTACATGTAGGAGTAAATATGGCCTCTTGTCTGCTGCTGTTTCCTATGTATACAAAAGATCCCCGGCTAATATAATCTCATATATTTGTAAAGCATGTGCATGTCCCCTCACAAGCACCTCTTATCTAGAGAAAAAAAAACCTTAAAAAAATCCAAAAAGTAGATGCTTAATGTTTTTGTTTTCTTTTTAACTATAGCTTTTATTTTTTTTAATGATTTTTATTAGTCTGCTTCCTCAACTTAAAATTTTCCCTACAGCAATCAATCAAACAACACTGCATGTCAGTAGTGCATGTTAATTAGAGCAGGGAAAATCACAGCACCTAGTGTGTTGCCTGTAGCCAAGGGCAAAAAATGTTGGGGCCAGGAATGAATAAATCCTCAAATATATAAAAACTTTTAGGAACTTTAGGAAGCCTTTATGAACTTCTAGAGAGAACAGTAGTATCACTGCACTCTTCCCCTAAGCAAATGAGAAGCCCTGTGCAACAGCCTCACCGACTGATGTATTCTTGGTGCCCATCCACATACTGCAGTGCATAGTGTTCGGAGTTATTAATATTCCACCTGGAGAATGGCAAGAACAACAAGCAGTTAATAATCACCAGTCCATTTTAGAATTTGTGTGTGGAATACTATAAAGCAAGTACCAGATTTTTTACTGTTGTTTCTTTGCAAGCAAAGGAAATACGTATGTGAATACCTTAGCATTGTTATGTTCAGCAAATTTCTGGCAGAACTGGTGCATTGTTTGAAAAAAGTGCAACTGCACCACAATTTACAATAGAATGTCTCAGTAAATAAAGAGGCCAGTCATAAAGGAAGCTCTGGTGGATTGACTATGTAACTGGTCTGATAGAATAACCAACGCAAAGGCACAGGAGAATTTAGCAAATCAATCCATTACATCATTTAATGCATGCTGAAAACAATAATTGCTCTGAAAAGGAATGCTAGAGAGTATAACCCAAGGCAGAACAGGCAGAGGTATAATCAAAATGACCAAATATAACATTTAATGCACTTTGGGAAAAATAAACTGTTCAATTTACAAAAAGATCTGCTCTCTATGAAGCAGATTATTTTTCAGTCTGTTATTGCCCTCTGCCATCTACTATTGACTTGATTTAGAAAAGATGGCACAGAAATCCCAGTGCTGGGCCAGGTCTGTCACTTGCCCCAGGCAACCCAGCTGGCAGTTAGCAACTTCGGTCCCCGCCACAGCTGTGCGCAACCGAGGACTCACGTGCGTAATTGTGCGTAACCGTGCACAACCGAGGACTCACGTGCGTAATTGTGCGTAACAGTGTGCAACCGAGGACGCACGTGCGTAATTGTGCGTAACCGTGCGCAACCGAGGACACACGTGCATAATTGTGCGTAACCGTGCGCAACCGAGGACGCGCGTGCGTAATTGTGCTTAACCGTGCGCAACCGAGGACGCATCAACAAATGATGAGAATGCATATTGTTTCCTGTGCTGCCATTGAGAATTTTTGTATAGATTTTTGACAAGCACTTACACATCACATACACATGCTTTCGCACAGCCGACAAAGGTTTGCTCTAACTGAATACCTTGTGTGCAGTATCATATACTTATTTGGAAATATAACACTTTATTATGTTTACTACAACCAGTGCATGAGAAAAAAGATTCTAAATGACTTCCACAGAAGAATCTTGCTTGGTATCACTGCTCTATATGAACCACTGCTCTATCTGACCATTCATTTTTGGCACAGCAGAAGCGTCAATATTAACTCCTCTTTTCAGGGCGGTGGCAGTACATTTTGCAGAACATATAAAGTCTGTCCATTTTAAGCAAAAGTCCAAAAAGAATAAACATTTTGGTGACATGCAATGATCAAATTCCCCTTGGAAATCCTGGGCATGCCCCCTGCATAGCCTGGGTAATTATCACCTTTGTATGTTTTTTTTTACTGGCAAAGCAACCTCTGCTCAGATAAATTCTCGGCTACAAAATGTGTAACTAGAAGCTGTATTTATATTGCCATTTCAAATGGCAATTGTCTGACCCGAAAGTGCACTGGGTAACAAAAAGACCCCTGGGCCTACCTTAGACTATTTCCCACAATGTTGCTCCTCTATACATACAATAATGATGCTTCCTGCATTCATAACTATTTCTAGTCTAACATTTAAGCTATTGTTTAAGATTGGAATGTGCAGCAATAGGTGCAATAATGGGCAGAGAATTCATCAGGCAAAATACCATTCAGCAAAGCACTATATTGCCTGTCTGTGCTCATCTAAAGTTGTGCTATACAAGGAACTGCCTGTTTTCAGAAAAGAGTACAACACTCCGGCACAAGGGGCCCTTTATTTGGACAACACTTTATATCTGCCTTAAGCGTAGGGTTGCTTGCCAGCTGGTTGGTATTTTAAAAAATGGTGTTTAATACCAATGTTATATATATAATTAGGGCAGAAATAGCAAAATATAGGAGGGCTGGTATTTTTTCCCAGAAGAGGTGGCAACCCTACTTAAGCGGGCAGAATCCCTTTGTATCATGCACCTATAGATGCTCCTATATGCATCTGTTTAATGATGTGCAAATGGCACTATAGCCAACCAACACATTTGCCCACCCCATCAATGCCAGCACAATGTGTGGTTTATTTTCCAAACAAATGACAAGAATGATGCCTGTACTAACAAATCTGACACAGGCACACACAAGTTCTGTGCTTGAATACTACTTGATAAGAACATTACATTGAGTAGGAAAAAACATGACAAATTGTGCTGATATTTTGCACAAAGCCCATATGAATAAGCAAATCACTTCCCAACCAACATTATGATCAAGATATTTCACTACTTAAATAGCCACACACCTTCAGTCTATAATCCATCACTATGGCGTCCGTCTATGGCCCAAAAAGCATAGCTAAAATAACATGGATGTTTTCTGGAGAATTTGCCACCCAAATTATCACCAATTACAATAACATATTACAAAAATATAAGTGTCTAATCTGAAAAGTCTTTCCAGGCCATGGGAATCCAGCCTTGAAACTAAATATTTCAGAATAAACAAGTCGACCTTGTTACTGTAAAGACTAAAACCAGTTATGACTATTTCAGATGCTTAGAGAAGGCTGTGCCAAGGACATATTGTTCATGTTATGTACCAGAAAAAGAAAGTAGAACATATATCAGTTACAGAATATGGCACATTTATACTATGGAATCAAATAGACAACGTTCCATTTGTTGTATTATTAAAGACTGGCCATAGATGAAGGACAACGCGGCAGATGTAGAGCAAATGAAAGGAAATATTGCTATGTACAGTGAGGGGAGGGCTACAAGATTCTAGACAGGGGAAGGGAGGAAGGGAACCATGGGTGTAACTACAGAAGAAGCAGACCCTGCGACTGCAGGGGGCCCCAGAAGGAATAGGGGCCCCATAAGGCCCTAATTCAAATACAATTTCAATACATATTGGTAAAACAGGTCATACTCTAGATATTTTGGGGGCCTGAAAAATAATTTGCTTCCATGGCCTGGAAGACTGGCCCAGTAATATCTAGTTTCGCCACTGCTACCCATTTCCAGATAGATTGGTGAACAGGGCCGCCATCAGGGGGGCACAGGGGGTACTACTGTACCGGGCCTGGGTCTACTGTACCGGGCCTGGGCCTACTGTGTTCAGCTCTTCTGGACTACAAAAGACGCAGCAGGGCTTCGTCGCTGTTAAGGGGGGCCCGGCTGTGCTGCACTTTTGGAAATTGCCGGGCCCCCCTTGACAGCGACGAAGCCCTGCTGCGTCTTTTGTAGTCCAGAAGAGCTGAACAGCCAAAGTTGAAGTCCCGAAGAAAGGAGACGAATTTGAAGTCCCGAAGCCATGAAAGGAGCCAAAATGGAAGTCCAGTATCTGTGAAAAGACCCAAAGTCACGAAAGAAGCCGCACTAGAAGTCCTGAAGCCGCGAGTTCAGTTATACTGAACACCAATGTGTGTGTTTTTTTATCCCCTGGCCACCAATGTATTATTTTAATACTCTATAGGCCCCTTTCCATCAATGTTTTTTTAAAAAAAATATTCTCTGGGGCCCGAATGTTTCTTTTTTAACTCTTTTTGTAAGGGGGGCCCATGCACCAATGTTTTTTTTCAAAAAAACCTTTATGGGGGGGCCCTGGGCCAACATTTATTTTTACCAACAGAATAACTGGGTAACTTTTTTCATACAGCATGGCCAGCAATCAGAGACAATCTCCTGCAACAGCACCTTTTATGGAACTCCTGCTACTTCTAACAGTGTGCTCATCCCCTCAGATTCCTGATAAGGAATTCATGAACTCATGTGCATGACACCCAATCGATGCTGCTGGATTTCACCCTAACTTAAAATAACTGTCATGTCAATGGGTTTGTCACTGCGCAACAAAACCCTCAAATATTTTATCTTTGAAGGTTCACACCCAAATACAAAGGGACTTTTGGAGAGGGGCCACAGGGATTTCTCCCAGTATCCCAGCGGGCCAGTCCGATCCCGAGTATGACAATATTACACAAACAAGCAGAAGAAAGGCTTTTATGGCAAACACTCTCCAATGACATTATGTCAAATATAAATAATTACTCTCAAATACACCTTAAGCACAGTGGTAACAATCTTCTGAATCATGTGTAAAAACAACTACTGACATATGGGAACCAGGGGCTTAACTACAGAGGAAGCAGACCCAGCGGCTGCCGCGGGGGGGGGGGGCATTAGGTAGAGGGGGCCCAGGAGTTATAGGGGGCCCCCATGAGACCTAAATAAAGAGCCATTTTAACATTTATTGGTAAAACAGGGCAACTTCTGGATATGTTGGGGGCTTAAAAATGTATTTGCTGTGGGGCCCAGTAACTTCTAGTTACACCACTGATGGGAACACTGGACACTACCTTTAAAGGGACAGTAAAACCAAAAAATTAAAGTGATATAATGTAATTAAAATATAATGTTCTGTTGCCCTGCACTGGTACAACTGGTCTGTTTACTTCAGAAACGCTACTATTGTGTGTTTATAAACACTGCTGTGTAGCAATGGCACTAACTGAATTAGCGCTAAATGGCACAGGTTAAATAGCGGGTAACAGATAAACTTCATTATATTCTACAGAGTTTATCGGCTATCTGCTGTGTAACCTGAGCCTTCTCTCCTTCAAATGGCTGCACCCTGTCTAAACAGAAGCTTATTTATATGAACTATAGTAGTGTTTCTGCAGCAAACACACCAGTTGTACCAGTGCAATGCAACATTACATTGTATTCTAATTACTATAAAACACCTTCATTTTTGGTGTTACTTTACCCTGTGCATGTTACATCGGTAAATGCATCAAACTTGTGCAATTGGAGCACAGGAAATAATACAGTCTCCACTACGACAAACGTACACAATAGCATCTTACTTATCAACATACACACTTGCAATTGTGTTCCTTTTAGCACATCAGGTGCCACTGTGTAAACTGCAATTTAGTGCTCAGATGCAATGATGGAATTGTGGGGAAAAACAATTTTGTGGGCAAAAACATGGCAAACTGTGCTTGACATTGGCCTTTACCAATTTACTAACCTGACTTGCCCCTAACTGTCACAGGGCAGTGACTAGTGCAGTTACAAAAGTAATATTTCCAGTTGACATGACACATTAGAAATAATGTTTTGAGGAATGGCTACTTTGGATGTACAATTTATTTGAATATTGTATTTTTATGTACCGCTAGGGAGATCCCAATGTTCCAGCAGGTCAACAGACAGTAGAGGTTGATCTGACACGGCCAGTGCAGCTTCTGATGTGGAGCACCTACGGAATTTTGATGAGATGTCCCGTCTTATTCTGGATGTCGAGGCACAGATCTACAGAGAACAGAGACAAACAGACAATGAAGAAGATGATGGAAGAGGGGCAGGCCCTGACAAAGCAGAAACTGCTCAACAACCTGCCCCTCTCCTTAGGCCCCCAAATGAAGATGCAAATGGAGCTGATGATGGTGATGGTGGAGAACAAAAACCCCCAAATGAACAGTCCTTTGTACTCCCTGCTGGGGTGATGGCTAGGAATGAGGAATACCCTCGTAGCTGTAAGATGTGGTAAGTAACCTGTTTATGATTTCAGTATAGTATTACCAGTACATGGTTTATTTTGTACCACACAATTGTGGATTTAGTTCCTGGCCCAGCTTTATCCATTGTTTATATACAACACAAGATAGAGAAATGCTCTAAGATTGTGCTTGGCATCAGACACTTAGCAGAACACCAGCCAAGAAATAATTCCTGCCAGCTTCTGTTCATTCATACTTTATAAATAGCTACGACGCATGCTCATATATTTAAAGTTCTTCAATTGATGAACAGCTTCAAGTTATCTGTGACCAACTGATTACAGAATACACTATATAAAAATAAGTACACTATACAAACCTGTGTGGAGATATTTATGTACATACATATATATTTATATGTAAATATCAAGGAAGTGGCACACCTCCAAAAAATATTCTCTCTTTTGTGTAAACATCAGACAAGTCTGATACACACTGTTCCACAAATGTAATGTATTGTCATCATTTGAACAGTAACATTGACCATTTATATTGGTTCACCTGTGCACACAGTCAGCTAAACCAACATACAGTATTTTACCATTTGAAGGCTCTTAGAAGGTTTACATATATTTTAATGTAATATTTCAGACAATTGCCATGGTAAACAAAAATTTGTGTAACCAAAACACATACTGTATATTCTTATTCTTTTAATGATATAGCTTATTTTTTTAAGACTTTCGCTATTAAATAATATGCACAGTGATTTGCCTTTAATTTTGTTCAGAAATATTTTCCAAGGTGCAAAAAGAGTAGAGGTAAGGGACCTGTTATCCAGAATGCTTTGGTCCTGGGGTTTTCCGGACAACAGATCATTCTGTAATTTGGTTCTTCATACCTTAAGTCTACTCAGGCCCGGATTTGTGGCGAGGCCACATAGGCCCAGGCCTAGGGCGGCACATTTTTGGGGCGGCATGCCGCCCAGCCGCTCTGTGGGGCCTGCTCCCAGTGCTCCGGCGCTCGCACACTGGCGCTTTTGCGCAAGCATGTGGTAGTGCGGGCAGGCGCTAGGACCGCGCAGAGTGCACAGCCTAGGGGCGCCCGCCCAGCGAATCCGGCGCTGAGTCTACTAGAAAATCATGTAAACATTAAATAAACCCAATAAGCTGGTTTTGTTTCTGATAAGGATTAATTATATCTTAGTTTGGAACAAATACAAGGTACTGTTTTATTATTATTTTTATTATTATTATTATTCTTATAGAGAAAAAGTAAATAATCTTTACAAATTTGGATTATTTGGCTAAATAAGAATTACTCTGTTCTAATGATAATCTCTGTTCTGATTTTATTTTTTACCTATCATAAGCTTTTATGGTTTTTGGCCTCATTGCTGGACATGGATTCAGCAGTCCTGAACGGACCCCAGGTCTATTCATATTATTTGATGAGGATCGTTTCGGGTTTATATGGTTGGAGCTGAAATCTTTTAGCCTGTACAGTCGGATGAGGGACAGATTCCAGCAATCAGAAGCTCCATCGCTAGAAGCCTTTGAAGAAATGCTCCAAAATATGCAATCCTGGACAACCTAATGGGTGTGGGCATGAAGTGCAGTGAGTGAGTCAGGAACTCAATGAATCTGCATAACTGGACTTAGGTCAAGTCACTGTTTGTGATCAAGAAAAGAATATTCCAACCTTGGTACCTCGAAAATCAATGCATGCACTTTCCACACAGTAATATTTAACCCTTTAATTGCCAGTAGGGCCAATGCTATGCGTAGCCCCGTGGCAGCAAAACAAGGTTAAATGGAATTTCAGTTGTTGGTTTTAAACAAATTATCCCTATAATTGTATATATATATATATATCAAGGCTAACATACCATATGTAATAATATATAAAATGTATAAATATAAGGGTATGGCTTCCTAATGATCCTGTGCACTGTGGGCCAACTGATTTGTTCCTATTTTTCGAAGCCACTTTTACCGTCCCGCGCGATAAAACTATTTCTCCAAGTAGCCCGAAGAACAAATAAAAAGTGTGTTTGTAAGAGGAGCTATAATGGGTGTCAAAAGAGGCAAGAAGTTGAGTAGGTTTTGATCCTTTATATTGGAATGGCAAAAAGAACACTCAGTTTCCTTATGCGTTTTGGATTTGCAAATCTTAGAAGAAAGCTTAAATACCTGTGAACAGGCAGACAGGAAAGAAGAAGAACCTTTGAATGTCTGCAGACACTGAATGTTGCTTTTGGCATGGCAAGTTTTAGATTTGGCCTCTTTGCCTTTCATCCCAGGGATAAAATAAAACAAAACTCACTTCAGGGAACTCTGTTTTGTACATTGAGTTTACATTGAGGCTCTTCTCTGTAACGCCTTTGGGAGACATTTGCAACTGGCATCCACCAGTAAAAGGCAGTGGTCACAACACCCCTGTCACTAATACTATGTTGTGCATTTTTTATTCTGTTTTGTTCTGCTCATTACACGGTACTTTAAGTAACATTAGCAGAAGTGCCAAACGGCCATTTTGACCACTGCTGATCTCCACTAGAGGGCAGCAAACAGTGAAATCACCCTCGTGCCATAGGCCTAAAGGTGACCGTTTTAAAATCTGGTTTCATTCACAAGTGTTTATTGCAGTCCTATTTATGCCTTTCTTTGAACTTTTACAGACATTAGTCACATGGCTCTACAATTTGATGGGGTAGAATTGGCATCAATATACACTGACAAAGAGTTCAACACACGTTCACACAGTTCAAAGTATTATGCCAATCTTTTAACACTGTAAAAAGATATAAAGTTGCTGTCTGTTATGCTTGGCCTGGTTAAAAAAAACATAAATGCTCAAAAAAAGTTTTTAAATGAAAAATTCCTGAAGATAAACATAGTCAAATCAAGCTTACACAGTACAGGCTCATTTAGACGGCAGAAGTGCAGCTATTTAGGGGACACAGTGCTTTTTACCCAAAAGTGTAATTGCAGCATTACCCTGGAAATCTTTTCGGGATATCTTCATTCCCAGTGTTCATCATTAAAATAAAATCTGCGCACAGTTCGTTAGTTGAAAGAGCAATGTGCATATTGCACGCCATTGTGGAAACCTAGAGCTACTGTCACCTTCACGAGGAAACATCGGGCGACTTCAGAAAACGAAACGTTCAGAATGCTATCCCGCCGGCGATTTACATTCTAGCCGGCGGGAGGCAGTTCGGGGTGATTAGTCACCCCAAAGAAAAGGAGATTTGTCGCCAGGCAACTAATCTCCCTGAATCTGAGTGTGTGCCCTCAAGGTGGTAAATCCTTGGGTGAGAAGAAATGATAACCCTGTCTCAGGCACAATCATTCAGCCTCGGCAGTTTTGCCTAATTATTACTGAATCCCATGCCTATCACTTGCCCCTCTACATCTCTCACTGTCATCTTTAAATCTGTCAGTATTGATGTATGCAGTGCTTGTCCTCATTTTTATTTACTCCCCTACATCTTTGGCTGATTGATATCCTTGTGGCAAAGAAAAGTAAGAGGAGCAAGAAGAGAGAGAGAGAAACAATGCATAGAATGGAACAAGTACTTGTGAGATCCATGGAAATATATCAGCCTACTGCTGAATTGGACAAGATGATTAAAGAGCAGAATAGTTTAAGTTGAAACAAGGTGCATATTTCCCTTATAAATAATAAAATAAAATAAATTAACTGTTTGTATTAAAGCCACTAAGGCATTTTCATTTCCTTGGGTTACTGATTATAATGGTAACCTTCCAGCATATAACCTTGCTACTTCTTTATTCGTTAGTGACAAAGGCCCAAAATATTATCCTCCAGCGTGTCTCAAAATTTCCTTTGTGGAACAATTCTTTCCGTTTGAACCCTATCAGTATTGACAGTTGAAAAATGGGAAAGGTTTTTAGGAAAGGCAGTGATTTGTTGCAATGCAGGAAATAATAGCCCAGATCCAGTAACACCAAAAAGTTATGAAAATATAATGTACAGATTGCGCTGCACTGGTGTGTTTGCTACAGAAACTCTACTATAGTTTATATAAAAAAGCTGCTGTGTGGGGACAGCCATTCAGAAGCTGAAGAAAGAGAAAAGGCACAGAATAGCAGGTAACAGAAAAGCTCTGTTATATACAATGGGATTCTTCAGAACTTATCTGTTATTTACTGTTTATCCTGTGCTTGAATGGCTGCCCCCATGGCTACAAAGGAGCTTGTGTATATAAACTATAGTAGAGTTTCTGTAGCAAACACAACAGTTTTACCAGTGTAGGTCAACAATACATTATATTGCCATTCATTTAAAACACTTTTTTTTTTAAGTTCCTTTCAGCCCATGTTTGACAGGGAAGGAGAAATACAGCAATGATATTGCTAATTCTCAGTGCTGCTATATATTAAATGAACTAGGGATGCACCGAATCCACTGTTTTGGATTCGGCCGAACCCCCGAATCCTTTGAGAAAGGGGTGGGAAGGGGAAAACATTTTTTACTTCCTTTTTGTGTGACAAAAAGTCACGCAATTTCCCTCCCTATTAGGATTCAGATTTGGTTTGGCCAGGCAGAAGGATTCAGCTGAATTCGAATCCTGCTGAAAAAGGCCGAATCCCGAACCCAATTCTGGATTCGGCGTGTCCCTAAAATGAACCCCTATATTTTGTATTGAAATGTCAGTGTGAACAATTACAGGACACTGGTTTATTTTCTGAAATCAACAGATATTAAAGTCATTTGTACAAGCACAACAGGCTGAGAAACCACCTATTGCCAACTGAGGGCAGGGATGAAAAACAGAATAATGGGGAAACAAAGGAAACAGCATATCCATTCTTTTGTCAAAAGTGCCCCTAAACCACAGTTGTGTCAGAACTGGCAGTTTAGTACAGGCAGCCTAAGCTTGGTCAGTAAAGGTAAATTTCAGCAGCTTTCCAGTTTGGTGTTTCAGCAGCTATATGGTTGCTAGGGTCTTATTTAACATAGCAACCAGGCAGTGTATTGAATGAGACTGGGATAGGAAGGAAGGGTCTGATTGGGAAGTAAACTAAAAAGTAAGTAAGAATAACAATAAAATTGTAGTTTTGCAGAGCAATCATTTTTGACTGCTGGGGGTCAGTGACCCATTTGAAAGCTGGAGAAAGCCAGAAGATACTATAAAAAATAATTAATGAAGACCAATTGCAAAATTGCTAGGGATAAGATGTTCCACATCCATACTAAAATTTCACTTAAAGGTGAACCACCTATTTAAAGCTCAGCTCATCTTCGGCTCTGCCAGTTGCTCCAAAAAGGAGGTACAATTGTGTTACTACAAACAGCTAATTGGGGCTTTAATTGAAACTGCAGAACAGTGATTATTGTAAGAGGAGTAACAATTTCCTATAGGGCAATAACAGAGGGGACCGTTTTGTGACCTTAAAGTGCCATGATTTGATGCTCTCAGCAGTGCTATACAAATGCATACAATGCTATAATAATGGGTAAGTGATACACTGGGTTACAGGATTCAGCAAAGTAACATGAAATATTTATCCTAATGGCCAAGAATTTTGAGAGCAAAATGACTGCTGTTTTATTACTTGAAACAATTATTTTTCTTTTGTTGTTGTTCCCAGACATGGCTGTTAACATTCGGAGTCTACTGTACTTTCTTTACCATTTTGCTGCTAGATTGCTTTTCTTGGCTCTGACATTGAAAGTGCCAAAAAGAAGCCACTAGTATCTTTTATTTATTAGAAGTGAAAATATCAATAAAATTAATTGCATTTTACATTGATGCCTCTTACGGAAATAAGGTCATGTTTACATAATCAAATGCAAAATGAGTGTAATATATCTTTCTAAGTGAGTGCAGATTATACAGAAGCCATGGTTTCAAACCAGGGGAAAAGGGGATGACTTTATATTTCTGAAGATCAGATTTATGATACAAGAGACTGGTAATCAGAGCTGGAAGTAGGGGTAGAGGTAGAAGAGGCACATGTCTTTCACCTTATAAAGCAGCTCGGGGGGGGGGGGTTGCCGACTCTTTAAAGAGGTTGTTCACC
Organism: Xenopus laevis; assembly: GCF_017654675.1. Taxonomy (NCBI): domain Eukaryota; kingdom Metazoa; phylum Chordata; class Amphibia; order Anura; family Pipidae; genus Xenopus; species Xenopus laevis. The sequence continues at coordinate 51,132,280 of NC_054378.1, forward strand.
TTTGAGTTAACTGTTAGTATGATGTAGAGAGAGTGATATTCTAAGTTTGTGATTGGTTTTTATTATTTGTGATTTTTGAGTTATTTAGCTTTTTATTCAGCGCTCTCCAGTTTACAGTTTCAATCTGGTTGCTAGGGTCGGAATTACTCTAGCAACCATGCATTGATTTGAATGAGAGACTGGAATATGAATAGGTGAGGCCTGAATAGAAAGACGAGTAATAAAAAGTAGCAATAACAATACATTTGTAGCCTTACAGAGTATTTGGAAAGAGTCCGAAGAAAAAGGCAAATAATGAAAAAACTATAAAAAAATAAATAATGAAGACCAACTGCAAAGTTGCTTAGAATTATCCATTCTATAACATACTAAAAGCTAATTTAGGGATCTTACTCACGAGCGGTTGTAGCTGCGTTCCCCTGCATTCCGTTCTTCTGCGTTCAGCCGCAGGGGAGCGCAGGAATAGACACATTACATTTTTTCCAATGGGGCTGTACTCACACAGGCGCGTGTAGGCGCCGAACACAGGAAAAATGCAGCATGTTGCGTCTCAACCTGCGTTCAGTGCCTACACGCGCCACACAGATTGCCAGTCCTGGGGTTAGTGAGCAACATGTTGTTCATGAGCCTCAGGTTGGTCACTGCTATAGGGCCTCCCTACTGGGTACAGTAATAACCACTGAGCATATTCTACGACAGGGGTCCCCAACCTTTTTTACTTGTGAGCCACATTTAAATGTAAAAAAGAGTTGGAGAGCAACAAAAACATGAAATAAGTCCATGGGGATGTCATATAAGAGCTGTGATTGGCTGTTTGGTAGCCTTTATATGGTCTGGTACAGGAGTCTCTGTTTGGCAGTACACCTGGTTTTTATGTAACCAAACTTGCCTCTAAGCCAGGAATTCAAAAATAAGCACCTGCTTTGAGACCACTGGGAGCAACATCCAAGGTGTTGGTGAGCAACATGTGTCTCGCGAGCTACTGGTTGGGGATCACTGCTCTACGAGAACTGGATGCACTGGACTCCAGTTATGAGTTATCTCCACTAGGAAGAATTTTGGTTAAACTGCCCATAGAACCAAGGCTGGGGAAGATGATTATGGGGTTTCATTTGGAGGGGTTGAACTTGATGGACTTTGGTCTTTGTTTCAACCCGATTTCACTATGTATGGCTTGCATCTTCTATGTTGGGATGTACTCTGCACCATTTCTGCTGCCACCTGTTTCCCTGAGTGTTTTATTAATTTTTTGGGGAAAAAAGCAACAAAAAAAAAAAGAAGAAATCTGGCCCGGTGCTACCCTAGCACTGATCCTAAGCATCAGCAACGTAACTACAGGGGGAACGGGCCCTGGCGCAGGACGCGAAGCTGGGCCCCCTCCGTACGCCCGGAATCCGTGGCGCGCGAGCTGCTGGGGGGCCCTGGCCCAACTGCACCCCCTGCTCCCCCGGTAGTTACACCACTGCTCAGCATGTCCACTCCCATCCCAAACAGCACAGTGTCAGACATCCCGCCACACCCACTCAGCTCTTCTGCTTGAAGTAATTGGTAAGTATAAAACCAGGGAAATGATCTATTATTTTATATTAGGTATGCACCGAATCCACTATTTTGGATTCGGCCGAACCCCCAAATCCTTTGTGAAAGATTCAGCCGCATACCGAACCGAATCCGAACCCTAATTTGCATATGGAAATTAGTGGTGGAAAGGGGAAAACATTGTTTACTTCCTTGTTTTGTGACAAAAGTCACACAATTTCCCTCCCCGCCCCTAATTTTAATATGCAAATTAGGATTCCGATTCAGTTCAGCCAGACAGAAGGATTCGGCCAAATCCGAGTCCTGCTAAAAAAGGCAGAATCCTGGCCGAATCCCGAACTGAATGCTGGATTCGGTGCATCCCTATTTTATACACTGAATATTGTAATTTTACTGGAGCATTTTGTGTGAAATATAAATAACATTTTGAGCACTTTCTATGTATTTTAAGTTTCTTTACATAGAAATATTATTTACTGTAATTACCGGAAGCCCGGATGTTTCCAAATCCAAAAGTAGTATGTATTGAGAACCAACTGTTCTTGTGCATGAGACCCTCCCCCAGAATATAGAATATTACAGCACAGTGAAACGAATAAACAAGCCTGTGGGTTATTACAATATAACTAACATGTAACTATTATCCCCCCCAAGAAACTGTCACTCATATACTTTTTCATATATTCCTTTTTTATTCATTTTTCAAAGTTTTTACAGCAAAAAAAGAAGAGCAAAATAGAGCAGAGAATCCATTTTCCATCTCTGTCTGTGGTATTAGGAGAGTCAGTTCTACGGGTTTTGCGTGGGATTCACTGTGCAAGCAGCTTCTTAGTCTTGATCGATGGCTTCCTACTTCTTCTAACTGGAACATGAGACCCAGGTCTCCACGTGGAGTTGATTCAGTGCAGTCCGGGAGTAAAACACAGAGAATATTAATCAGTACATTTCAATTCTTTTTTTCTAAAACAGACTCGGGAGCAAGATGAAAGGTTCTCTCAAATCAAACATTACCTTTTGGTATGTAGAGGCACCGTCTTTGCTTTACCATATGCTGAATTCTGGACACAATTCCTCAAAGAAGTCCGTGGTTGGGCGTTGAAGGAAAGAAATAGGTTCACAGATTTCTTAGCAAAATCTCAAAAACAAGTAACAAAACACAGTGACTATTTATGTGCAACTATACAAAAGCTGCACCACGTTTATGAAGAAGATATTTACCTCCACATTTTCCTAAGATCAAACACCAGCTGAAAAGCATAAGAAAGAATGTATGATAGAAATAATGCAGATAGCCCATAGTAAGTGAACTGAAAGGTGAGCCTTCGAGGTGCCAGGGACATTAAAGCTTGTGGCATCAGCAGTAGAGATGAATTCATCCCATGGAATCATCACGCGCCACAAGTTTCATCCTGCGCCCTGTTAGTCACCTGACACCACAGTCAGCTCTGCCCCCAGCTCAATACTAAGTGCCACCCACAATTAGAGATGGAAAAGCCAGGGGCCCAGAGATAGAGAGCCTTAGTTCAGGGTCAATGACAGGTGACCCAAGGTGGGAGGGCCGAAGATGGGGGCCAGAGGTGGGGGGGGGCAATGACGGGGGCCAGAGGTGGGAGGGAAATGACGGGGGCCAGAGGTGGGCAGGGAAATGACGGGGGCCAGAGGTGGGGGGGGAAATGGCGGGGGCCAGAGGTGGTGGGGGGAATGGCGGGGGCCAGAGGTGGGGGGGCAATGACGGGGGCCAGAGGTGGGGGGGAAATGGCAGGGGCCAGAGGTGGGGGGGAAATGGCGGGGGCCAGAGGTGGGGGGGCAATGACAGGGGCCAGAGGTGGGCGGGGGAAATGGCAGGGGCCAGAGGTGGGGAGGGAAATGGCGGGGGCCAGAGGTGGGGGGGAATGGCAGGGGCCAGAGGTGGTGGGGGGAATGGCGGGGGCCAGAGGTGGGGGGGAATGGCAGGGGCCAGAGGTGGTGGGGGGAATGGCGGGGGCCAGAAGTGGGGGGGCAATGATGGGGGCCAGAGGTGGGGGGGGAAATGGTGAGGGCCAGAGGTGGGGGGGAATGATGGGGGAGGAAAGATGGGGGCCAGAGGTGGGGGGGCAGAAGTGGGGAAGGCTGAGGGCAGGGGTCTGAGTATAGGAGGGCCGATGGCGGGGGCCCTAGGTGGAGAGCGCAGAGGGTGGAGGCAAAAGGGACCTGCAGATCTTTCCCAACTGGGACTCAGGAATGACAGACCCTGAATCATTTTTATACCACCTGATGGGTTGATGCAGCCTGGCTCTTCTATGAATGACAGGGGCTCTTCACAGACTGCACTGACATCCACAGTCGGTATCTGCAAGAAGGAATATACACATTTGTTTGCTCTCTCTCATACTATTTACTATTTGTAGGGTTTCGACTAAAGACCAATATAGTGGCAGCCCCAGGTGCACTGACCTAGGAGTGTGCGGGTATATTTGCATGTACTGTACAGTGTCTTAAAAAAAGAGGCTTTCTTAACTCTTACCCTGCCTTGCCCAGAACAGAACCAGCCAAGCACCAACCACATTTGTCATAGTCTGGCTAAGGGGGTGGGGGTTTGGCGTTTCAAGAATATACCTCCAGCCACAGCACTGAAGGAGAAAGGACCTGCTGAATTACAGAAAATAGCAATGATTGGTTACTTCAGGAGAAGGCAAATGAAAATGTCTCTATAATGGAAGGAAGCCACATCATGAGCACAATACACTTACTGAACTTGTAATAAAGGGACCTGGGGAAATACAATAGGTGAAGTGGGCAAAAGGTGAAAGAATACATTGAGACTCAATTGGTAGTTTTTTTTGTTTTTTTTAAAAAAGGTTGAATTCTCCATTAAAAGTAATATGCCTACTATGCACAGGTCGTATCCCACCAGAATAAACCTGATACTTGGTGTGCAGAAAATGATGTTTCCTCCAGATAGAGCTGCTGCAGTGATGGACTTACAGATTGTGGCTTGAAAGGAGGTGGAATCTTCCTGTTCTCCAATGCTGCCCAGTCAACCGATCTATAAAACGGGTGTTTCCTTATATCCCCCGATGTGCCCAGGCGCTTGTCTGGATTCTTCTCAAAGAGCTAAATGGAAAAAAACTCATTAACAGATGTTCAAATGGATAAGTGGCTACACAATTACCAGGAGGGTTTATTCTAAGTTTTTCCACAGCAAATAGTAGGAATTATGTCAGCAGTGAGTACATATGTATGATGAGGGTGTCTGCAATTTCTCTGCTGTTGTGTAACATAACTAGCGACATGCAGGCTGTTCCCCTTACTGAATACACAGCTCATATTATGCTCCTCACCCCCAGGGTCCTCATTAAGAAATGATCACTCAGTAATATTTCCTTCAAGTTAATATTTCTATCATTCATCTGGGATTTCTGCACCACGTAACTATCTCATCCCACCTGTAGGAATGCAAAGATAACCATCTCATTGGCCCATTCATTTTTATATCTTAGATTCTGTCCTTTTTTTAAGGGTCAGTTATTTCCCGGCACATGCTCCTACGCACCTCCTGCATCAGACTTTTCAGGTCAGGGCTGATATCCTCTGGAATGGAAGGCTGCTTCAAGGTGACTGATTCGATGATGTTGAGCAGTGTCAAGCCTTCGTGGAATGGAGATCTTCTAGCGGCCATTTGGCACAGAATAATGGCAAATGCCCACCAATCCACTCCTGCGTCATATCCACTCATCAGATGAATCTAGAGAATAAAAAAGATCTTTTGTTAGATAATTACATTTCTTTGGGAAGCATTCCTGGAATAAGTTTGTACATCATTCTCACAGAAGCCTTAGGAACAGAGATGCAACATTGGGCAGGAGATCCCTTCCTTGTGTCGGACAAGGATAAACAACATTTAAACAAAAGAGGCTGGCACAAGCCTGGACCCACAAAGTAGTAAAGCCAGAGTCAGATTATAAAAGGTTAAAAGGCTTACATTTTATTCTCCATAATTAAGAACCAATGCCTGACGCGTTTCGTGTCTACCGGGGACACAGCCCATGACTAAGTGTCCCTGGTAGACACGAAACGCGGCAGGCATTGGTTCTTAATTATGGAGAATAAAATGTAAGCCTTTTAACCTCTTACAATCTAATTCCGGCTTTACTACTTTATGGGTCCAGGCTTGTGCCAGCCTCTTTTGATGTTTCCTGGTATCTGCTCCCTTCAGTGGCTGAACTACCGGGGGAGCAGGGGCCCCCGGCAGCGCCGCACGCCACTGTAATCCCCCTGTCAGTGCGTGGTACGGAGGGGGGTGGGGCCAGGCTGTGCGTCACGCACCAGGGCCCGCCCCCCTCTAGGAATGCTGCTGGCTCCCTTTGCTGAAGGTCTGGGGCGTGTGCGTACAGCGGTAAGCTCAATCAACGCATTCTAATACAGCACATACTGGTTACATATTTGCATAGTTTGAACATTTAAGCAAACCTAACATACATTAAAGGAACAGTAACACCAACAAATGGAAGTGTATTAAATTAATTAAATTATAATGCACTGTAGGCCTGCAAATGAAAGTGATTTAAGTAATGAATAAATAATGTAGTGTTGCCCTGCACTTGTTAAACTGGTGGGTTTGCTTTAGAAACACTACTATAGTTTATATAAACAAGCTGCTGTGTAGCCATGGGGTCAGCCATTCAAAGCTGAAAAAGGAGAAAAGGCACAGGATAAACAGATGATAACAGATAAGCTCTATAGTATACAATGCGATTCTATATTGCTTATCTGTTATCTACTATTTGTCTTGTGCTTGAATGGTCGGCCCCGTGGTTACACAGCAGTTTGTTTATATAAACTATAATAGAGTGTCTGAAGCAAACGCCCCAGTTTTATTAGTGCGAGGCAACACTACATTATTTATTCATTACTAAAAACACTTTCATTTTTTGATTACTGTTTCTTTAAACAAAATAATTGAACAAAGCTAATTTACAGATGTAAATGAATTCCTGATAGTAAATAAAAGAAGTTTCTCACCTCTGGAGCCATGTAGTGGTAGGACCCTACTAGATCGTACATCTTCTTGTTGCCGAAAATCCCTTCTACAGCTAGGCCGAAATCACTGATCTTGATATGCCCCTCGGCGCTCAGTAAGATGTTTGGTGGTTTAAGATCTCTGGAATAAAGAAACAAAAGTCATGACATAGGCCTGGCAACTGTATTCAGCTATGGGTAGTAGTAATTAATAATGATGAACGTAATAGTGGAAAAGTAGTGAGGAATTAGGGCCAAGACTGAAAACTTGTACTTACCGGTGCATAATACCACATGAATGCAGATACTGTAGACCGATGATCATCTCTGCAGAATAGAATCTATGCAAAAAAAAAAAAAAAAGAAGAATAATGTAAGCATCTTTTTAATAATATAATCTTGGATTCTAATCCAATATATAAGCAAATAGTAGTTAACATATATAAAAAATTCTAAATATATATATATATATATATATATATATATATATATATATATATATATATATATATATAAACAAAGCCATGTGGAGCCGGCACTCTCGATAAGATGCAATAAGTTGCCTGGGTGCACGATCAACAAACATCTCCATACAAGGGGATCAGCACTAGTCAGGTCTTAAAAATTAAACAGAATTTATTTAGTAAAATAGCAGCAGACTGACGTTTCGGCTGACTCCTCAGTCAAGGCTGAGAAGTCTGCCGAAACGTCAGTCTGCTGCTATTTTACTAAATAAATTCTGTTTAATTTTTAATTGCTGATCACCTTTTTGTGATTTTATATATATATATATAATCCTTGGTAACGCTGGAGCACCCACATATAAAGGTCATCTTTGGTCATGCTATAGATCATGCTAAATAAAGAGAAAAACAGGTATGGTCTTTCTTCCCCCAAGATAACACTTTATTTTTTCACTTGGATAGGACTGACGCATCAGCTTATGCATATACTTTCTACAAACTTTGTAGCTAAAAGTGTCTTTTTTTAAGAAAGTTACAGTTCAGTTGTGCAAGAATATATTTTCAGGGGGTTATATATTGAGAGTGCTGGGGCTAACTCATTTAGTATATATATATATATATATATATATATATATATATATATATATATATATATATATATATATATATATATATATATATATATAGTAAACATAAGGTATTCAAAGGAAAAGTACATAAACTATACAACAAAAAAATTGGTTGCGGTCAAACTCTACTCCCCCCTTCTGTGAAGTTAATTTAATTGGGCTAATTGTTGCCACCGCTCACCCTGTAACTGGGTGGGCCCAGGTGCAAATGCCCTGGACCTCTCGCTTATTCCATTTATGATCACAGGCATTCAATATTTGCAGGTCACTCACCGCTTGAAGTCCCTGGCCCAGGTGCAGCGTCCTGAACCCGCAGATTTGGTAGACACGACAGTCAAAAGAATCCAATATTGCATGCAATTTCACGGATCTGCAGACAGTGGTCGTTTTAAAATGGCTTTATTTCCCCAACAGATTACCTAACACGTTTCGTCTGTCATCACACGTGATCACAGGCACTATGAGTGTCTATGCCTATGAGTACATGTAATGACACATGAAATGCGTAAATTAATCTGTTGGGGAAATAAAGCCATTTTAAAACCATCACTGTCTGCTGATCCGTGAAAGTGCGCGCAATATTGGATTCTATTCAAAGAAAAAACAATTAAAAAATTGCTGAGGAGGAGATTAGGGTTATGAAATGCTAATTGCTTCTTGTGCAACAGCCTAGGCCATTGCTATAAACAAATTTGCTTTTTTTGCCCTCTGACATTCCCTTGGTACAACACTGTGGTGCCAACAACATAAGAAAAAGTGAGTTACATGTAAAATGCACCAAGAGTTGGAGCATAACACCTGAACAGTGCCCAATACTGTGTCTAACTAATATCAGCACAGGGGTTAGTGGTCCCTAAATGCCCAAGTGTCCCAAATCTCTCTATTCAAAGATGCTGATAGGGATATATAAAGTTTGAGGGATGGGACATACCACCTCTTTCTCGCTCTGAAGGAGGGAGAAAACCCACAAGAAACTGCACCCATTCAAATCTCCCTTTCGCATGAAACATAAAAAAACCTGGGGTGGCAAAAATACTCTAACAGGTAGGGAAGATTGGGAATAACATGCAACTCCATATAGATCTTGGGATGTCACTTACTGTATGATGTCCCTGTTCAGGCAACCTCTCTTATTTATAAGCTGTTCCAGGGTCCCTCCACTCATGAACTCCATTATAAGAAACGCATGCATCTGGTTAAATGAGAAGAGAGTGAAACATGGGAGCTGTTAAAACAAGACTACTAGAGCACAACTGTATTCGATTTTAAAGCAGAACCAAATACAGGGATCACTTTTACACATTATGGAGCAAAACAATTCCAAAAAATGTAGTGGATTTTTTTCTGTCTAGTCTTGAAGTTGTTTCACAAATAAAAACAGATCAGCGCCTCTGGCAATGGAGAGAACAAGAGTGAAACAATATTTAAAGGGGAAATAAAAGAATATATCCCTATTTCCCTACTTCAACACATGGTGTCTAATTGGATTATTTTGAAAATACTACAATTATATTGTGCTTTTTGCTTTTGTTGTTTTGTTCTCTCCGTTGTCAGAGGTGCTGATCCGTTTTTCTTTGTGAAGGAATTTTACAGTGTAGAGACTGAAGCAGGACCGGCAGGAGTTAACAGGACTAACTTTTTTCCTCCCTTTTTCTTTTACTTAGTCTTGAAGTTGTGCCTTCTGCTCCTTCTCTCGGCACATGAGGAATGATTCGCCTAAGCAACTCCCAAAATGTATTGCCCAAAGATCTCCTGCACTGCTGAGGGTTGGTATGGAACAAGGAGAGGTTAATCCTGCTGCAGGCAGATATGGGTATGTTATGGGTTACTTTTAAGTTAACTTTTAGTATGTTATAGAAGGGCCAATTCTAAGCAACTTTTAAATTTTTGAATTTAGTTTTTTAATTATTTGCCTTTTTCTTCTCTTTCCACCTTTCCAAAGGAAGTCACTGACCCCGTCTAAAAAACGAATGCTCTGCAAGGCTAAAAATGTATTGTTATTGCTACCTTTAACTACTCATCTTTCTATTCAGGCCCTCCCTTATTCATATTCCAGTCTCTTATTCTAAATAGCTCTTATTCTAAATGGTTGCTAGGGTAACTTTATGCCTAGCAACCAGAGTGTTGAAATGGCAAATTGGAGAGCTGCTGAATAAAAAGCTAAATAACACAAATCATAAATAAATAAATAAAAAACAATTGCAAATTGTCTCAGAATATCACACTACATCAGACTAACTCCCATATGTAATAAAAGGCACAAAGTTTGTCCAGTAGCAACCAATAAGATGCTTGCTTTTAAACAGGTGACCAGGGAATTCTACCTGCTGATTGTTTTTTTATAGGTTACTGCCCCTGGGCAAACGTAATGCCTTTAATTACATAAACCCCTAAAAGTGATCTAGTACTAAACAGATACTACCCTGGGCTGAGTTTTTGGAGAACAGGAGCAGACACTACCGACAGGTGAGTTTTTGAAGCAGAGAAGCAGCAGCTCTGGCTAAGGGCTGAGAGACCAGAATCATTGGGGTGCCCAATTTCCTTTTAAGAAAAGAAGTATAATATGGTGTCTTAAGTAAAGTCAGTAGCAGCTTTTAAATAAGGCAAACAGTAACATAAACTGCATGGTACTATTGGCTCTATGCTGTACCTGCGTTTGGAAAGCTCCATATCCATGGCAGAGAAAGGGACAAGCTCCAGTGATTCTGAGAGTGCGCGCCTCCGTCAGGATGTCCTCTACACTCGTAGTCTTCCGAATCACTTTGATTGCCACTTGATCTCTGCAGTTGTTAAGCGACGCCAGCATAACCTGAGAATGACAAAATAAACAATATGCGGGTTTTTTTAAGTATTCACTTACAAAATGATTCTCATACAACTACACATTAATTGCACATTTTAATTAATGTAACTTTATTAATAATTACTATTAAAGCAGTGTCTGTCTTGCAAACTCTTGCCCTACCACTGAAAAATTGTGTTGTATGGTGGGCCTCTGATTCTCACCATACTTTCAATGTTTTGTGATTAGCAGACTTGAGATGGAGGATAACGTGTGTAATGCACTGGAATTTACATTCTCTTTTATTATACAATTATACAAAAAAAAAAAGCCATTATTTGAATTAAAGTGTACCTCTCCTTTAGCTCCAAGTTTCTGAATTTGATGTTATAGAGTTAATTATGCTACAGGCTTAAACATACCTCCCAACTGTCCCGTTTTTAGAGGGACAGCCCCTCTTTTGACAGCCCAACCCGCAGTCCCGCGTTTGTACTGGAAAGTCCCGATTTTCTCTGCACTGAACAGGCAGAAAAAGAAACAGAGTTTCTAACTTAATTGGCTTTTGGCAGAGAGCCCAGAACAGCCACAGCTGCAGATACTTTTGCAACAATTTTGAGATAAGCAAATGAGTAATTGTAACAATATAAGATAACAGGTCTCTTGGAAGAAGTTACACTCACAGCTTAAAGGGCAATTCACATTCATTAGCAAAACAGTAATAAGAAATATGTTCAAACTTTCATAACCTGCCAAATTTTGTAAAATGAACATGGTAATTAGGGGGGGGCGACCACAAAATGGGCGTGGTTTTTTTCCCCTCTTTTTATTTCCAAAATGTTGGGAGATATGAACAGACACAAATTGTCTGTAGTTGTTCTGATGGCTTTGTATTTTATTTTTAAGGGAAAACATCACAAAATAGGCAGAATTGTTTTCTGTAACATACAATAGCTCCCTGTTGCTTTCTCTAAAATTGGCACATTTTTTACATGTTTATCAGTAGCTTCTGCCTGAGTTGCTTCAAATTTGCATTTTCTAAACACACCTAAATATACCGGTACCTGGGAAGCCAAACACTCACCTTTCCGAAGCTTCCTTTTCCCAGCTCCTTGTGAAACTTGTAGTTGGTGATGTTTTTAGGATTTTTAGGCATCTGAGCTTCAACACAAGGCCTACTCGCTCCACTTCTTCCTGCTGGGGGGAAAGAATATTAATCATTCAAAATGTTAACATACCCTGGAAGACACCTTTCTGTGGTGTTGAATTAATGCGAGAAGATATTTTTTTTATTTATGAGCCTCTGAGCATCAGTGCATTGCTTTAAATGTATTGGAAAGTTGCAGAAACCCCAAATCTGATTGGCACATGGTTTATAAGATGAAAAGATGTGCAGGCCTGTTTGTATATATATATATTCCATGTTTCTAACATTCACAAGGTTCACAAGTTGTCTTAGGGCTATGGTCCCTTCTGCATTCTTAGTGATGCCCCATGTCACCACCATTACTTGCCAGAGTTCATTGAGTTTCACTGAAATATAAGCTGATGCTACAGGGCTGATTATTAAATTCTGATGCTAGTTGCACTGGTTTTTGTGCTGCCATGTAGTAAATTATCTGTATTAAGTACTAATCAGCCTTATATTGTGATATTTCTATTCTATGTGTACTGTATATTGTGAGTGGGTCTCTAAGCTCAGTAAGTGACAGCAGCACAGAGCATGTGCAGTGAATCAGCAGAAAAGAAGATGGGGAGCTACTGGGGCATCTTTGGAGACACAGATCTTTACTGCTAAAGGACTGTGGTTGCCTTGGGCTAGTACATAAATCCAAATCATAATGTACATTTCTAGCTATTTCTTTATTTAAGCTTTATTTCTCCTTTAACACATAACTATTTCTCATTTGGCCAAAAATTGTACCTACAGCAGATGGGACCAGATTGGAATGCGGTTTGCACCCCAGTATGCTGCAGTTTTTAGGGCTAAACTAGAACTGGATTTCCTATCTACTTGTACAGTACCACCAAACCACTAACATACCTCTGCACCATTGATGACATTTTATTATTTGGGCAGACACTGAGAAAAAGCTCATCCAGTTCCAATAACAAGTAAATACTTTTCACCCAACCTTAAAGGGGTTGTTCACTCTTTACTTAATATGAAGTAGAGAGTGATATTCTGAGACAATTTGCAATTGGTCCTCATTTTTTATTAATTATGGTTGTTGGGTTATTTCGCTTTTTATTCAGCAGCTCTCCAGTTAGCAGTTTCAGCAAACTGGTTGCTAGGGTACAAATTACCCTAGCAAACATGCACTGATTCGAATAAGGGACTGGAGTATTTATAGGAGAGGTCTGAATAGAAAAATGAGCAATAAAAAGTACCATCAACAAAAAAATGTGTAGCTTTAGAGACAACCTTGAGGAGACTTATTATAAAAAAGACCCAGGAGCAATGGAACCCACCCATGTGGAAGGAAGAGAAGCAAAACCTGCCCACACATCTTCACAATTCCTGGCACACCAGAGGTACGACCACTACACTTGCTCATCCACCAATCTGCTTTATACAATAGATGTGCTTTATGCAATAAATGTGTTTTATACAATAAACCCCATTGGTGAAGGCATTTACATTGGAGAAGATGGAGAATGCCTCAGAAAAAGGACCATTCACCACACAATATAATACACCAGTAGGAGCCAACATAGCATCTTTGCAATCAGCTTTGAAAAAGGAATTGAAATATTCTGAAAGCTTGCTGTGTTTATCATTTTAGTTATTCAATAAAGATATTGCCTGTACAACACTAGTTTTATGCTTCATATCAACAGTTTTACCCTATAAACCCATATACATAATTAAATACACAAAGTAACCTATAGTATCCAATAAGATGTCTGCTTTTAAACAGGTGACCAATAAATGCCATTTGCTGATTGGTTGTCTTAGATAACTAGACTTTCTTTTTTATTAGCACCTTTTTTTTTTACATAACCTCTGTTGCTACTTATGGAAGTCCATTCTAAGGGTCAATTAGAGTGAGTTTTGGGGCGAACACTTGTTTGCTGTGCTTTTTATTTACATGAGCAAATTATTAATACATTCATGCAGAAAAATATGGTTAGTAAATGATACAAGCTGGAGTGGATCAGTGAGAAAGGTTTAACTGCCATGGATATATGTTTGAGGCTGCACTTTTAGCATAGATAGCAATGTCACCAGTGTTGTTGTCCACAAAAATCAATCAGAGCATTGTTTCCGTTTTCTAACGTATAGGGGACTGTTTAAACATACTTGCCGATGGGATTTTGGTGATTTTTTAACATCAATGACAGATAACCAACCTCTAAGTAGTAGAGCAGTAAATGTCCTTCAAATTATAGCCTAATATCCCTTCAGTTGGGTTTCCAGATGTAACTAGGAAAGCAAATGGGCATTCTCCATAGATCTCCCCCAACTGTAAGTTGAGCCCAACTGACAAACTAGCAGGGTGCAGGGAAACTTTCTTGGAAGGATGAGTTACAGATAACTATGAATGAAAATCTTCATAGTCATATTACAGATAACATTTGAAAATTACGTTTATGACCAATCTGGTACTTCTTACCTTCTGCTGGCTCTCGCTCTCTCTCTCTCTTCAGCACCTCTTGCTCTACTTGACGCAAGCTTTTCTCCTCCATGTTGTTACCCATAAGCTTGGTCTTTTTAGGTGCCCCTTCTGTCTTCTCCTTGATGGTTCTCTTCCTCGTGAGCCCACGGGATTCTGGAGAATTTTTGTATCTATCCATAGTTGGTTGATATATCCTGAAAATGACTAAAATATAGAAAAAACGCTTCTCACTGGGGAGACGCTGTGAAAGTGAACCATTCACTGAGACAGCTCTATGGTCAACTGTCATTCAGCAACTGTGATTTGGCCGTGTGCACGCTACTGTTAATGACAGTTATACAGGGACATGTATTACATAGCTTCCCATGTTTAATGTATATAGCCTCATTAATCATGAGCAGTTGGCCATTTATTTGGATTTGCTTTATAAAAAAACAAGGGGACTTTTTTTTACTCTTTTTATACAAATTCCTTCATGGAATTAGCCACAAAAAAAGACAGAAAACTATTATTATAATTATGTATTTATAAAGTGCCAACATATTGCGTAGCGCTGTAAAGTAAATGTGATTATACAACTAAATCACATGAATTATATACATAGAACATATGGAGTTACATTCATCACAATCAATACCGGTACAAAAGGTGAGGAAGGCCCTATGCAGAAAGAGCTTACACTCTAAAGGGAAGGGAGTAATACACAAGGTGTGGGAGTGGGCAAGATCGAATTAAGTGGGAGAGAAATGTGGTACTGTATGTGGAAACTACAGCTAAATTGCATCAGTGAGAAAGGACTATATGAACTGGGGAATCTGGCCCATGGCACCTCATGTCTAGCAAATGATTACTAACATGGTAGCATTTTGTTTCCAGTGCAAAACTCCCTGCATCTTTACTCTCATGTACACATTTCTGCATTACTTAAACCCTCCTGCTTTCGTAGTTTCACCTCTGACTTCATTGCCCTTAGTAGGTGGATGTATGAGCTGCTTCATTTTTATTTCACTGACTAATATGAACAATTCTCAGCACCTTCTTGTTCAAATGCTGTTTTTTTGTCCCGTGCGGAAACTTTTATGACGTGTATAAGAGCACTCAGTCTTTGTCCTTTATATGCTCACAGAACTCCATGGTCACTTCTAGTATGTTTCTATATATAACAACAAAGGTACAGTATCCACTGCATGAATAGCACATTTTGACATTAGAATGCTCGACTGACAATTTATTAATATCAGTGAAACAGGCACTCGGTATCAGCACATCCTTTAGCCCCCCCACCTAATTTATAAAAAACATTGGTGGCCAGCCCACCCTTAAAGTTAAAAAAAAGATCAGTGGCAGTCCCCCCCACTACAAAATGCATTGGTCAGGGTGCCTCCTACAAGTAAAAAAAACACTGGTGGCCAGGGTCCCCCCCATAAAAGTTACAAAAAAATCACTGGTGGCCAGGGTCCCCCCATAAAAGTTAAAAAAAAAATCATAGCCTGAGTTTAAATAAAAAAAAAAGCCCATTGGCATTCAATGGAACTTAACTTTAAAGTTTGGTGTGTTCCTTTTCATTCTCCTCCTCTTCTTCCGTTCTCTCCGGTGGCTTTAGCGACTCAAGGGGAGCCCGGCTAATCCGGGAAATGCAGCACAACCAGGTCCTCCTTAAAGGGGTTGTTCACCTTTAAATTAACTGTTAGTATGATGTAGAGAGGGTTATTCTGAGACAATTTACAGTTGGTTTTCATTTTTATTATTTGTAGTTTTTTAATTATTTAGCTCTTTATTCAGCAGCTCTCCATTTTGCAATTTCAGCCATCTGGTTGCTAGGGTCCAAATAACCCTAGCAACCATGCATTGATTTGAATAACAGGCTGGAATATGAATATGAGAGGTCTGAATAGATAGATGAGTAATAAAAAGTAGCAATAACAATACATTTGACCCCCATTTGAAAACTGGAAAGAGTCAGAAGGGAAAGGCACATTACTAAAAAAAACTATAACAAAATAAATAATGAAGGCTAATTGAGGAGTTGCTAAACATACTAAATGTTAACTTAAAGGTGAACCAGCCCCTTTAAGACTTGAAAGCCACCAGGCCCGTGACTGTTCCCCATGCACCCCACTGATAGCGGCTCAGTTTGCCAGAATCCACAGGCCGGGTCTGCATTCCACAGTGTTGATCTAGAATAAAACAAGTTGTTTTTGATTGATGACTGGAAAATTTTCCATGGCTGCCCATAAGTGTGGGCATTTGCAGTGGCGCCATGAAAAATTCACAATATTTATAGCAGATTATTCCTTTGGCCTGCACGGGTCTATGCCATTTTACAGCAGCCCCTCTGGCATTTGCCAAAACCCACAGATTGCCAGTCTGAGCCTGACCCCACACCCATACAAACATGGGCGCTAAAAACCTATTGGTGGTACAAATTTAATAAAGAAATTGGTGGTCAGGGACTACCCATAATACATAAAAGTAACATAAAAGTTAAAAAAAAAACTTCACTGGTGGCCATGCCGCTCCCTACAAGTTAAAAAATATTGCTGGTCAGGGGCCTCCCATAGAAGTTAAAATAAACATTGGTGGCCAGGGTCCCCCCCCAACAAGGTAAAATAAAAACATTGGTGGCCAGGCCCTCCCCTTACAGGTTACAAAAAACAAACATTGGTGTTCAAGGGCCCCATAGAATATTTTAAATAAACATTGGTGGCCATGGGCCTATAGAGTATTAAAATATAACATTGGTGGCCAAGGGTTTAATAACTAAAACTAATAATTAAAAAAATACATTGGTGTTCAGTAGAACTTACCTCAGGTTCTTTTTTCTTGTTTCCTTTGCCTCCTTTCATGGTTTCGGGACTTTGTGTCTTTGGGTTTCCAGGTCTTTGGGACATTGCACTTCGGATTCAGCTTACAGGCTGCCAAGGGGGGCCTGCTAATTCGGAAAGAGCAGCACCCCTTTAGGGCAGTGGCGGAACTACGGGGGGAGCAGGGGGTGCGAGCGGGCCAGGGCCCGCACCCCCTCAGGGCCCCCCGGCAGCTCACGTGCCACTGACAAATGCGGCCGTACGGAGGGGGCGGGGCCCGGCTGCACGTCACGCACCAGGGCCCGCCCCCCTCTAGTGACGCTACTGCTTTAGGCCCAGTACAACTGTTACTCCCTGTGTCCCCCTGATGATGGCCCTGGGTGTGTGTGTGCAGATCTTTCAACTTTCTTAATTTGTCACAGAGGGACTTGTTGATAATTTTGTCATTGGAAGCAACATCATGCACATGCACACATGAAGCCTGAAGATTATGCACTGCACATATTACTCCGCTGTTCTGCCCATGTGCACATTGGATTTTTGCCAGAAATCGGGGGAATGCTAATGAGTAACAGGAGACTGTCAGACAGAGCCCAAAATCTGGTAACGCTAAAAATAAATAGGTGTTCTCTGCCCCTTTCAATTTCATGTGAGGCAATTGCAGACGGGACTGAGATTTAAAATAGGCCCTGAATATAGTCTTGGGTGTCAGAAAGTCACGGAGCGCAGGAGTTTTCAATCAGGCAGATGAACATTTTCAGAGAGGATGGATGGAGGCATTGCATTGCATTGCATGTTGACCTGTATAGAAAGCGCAATTATTATGTACTGTGTGATCCAGAGAAGCCACCAGTCAGAGTGAACCAGTAACATAGCATTTAGAAGATAATTTGCCCCCCTCTCCTGCTGTATTTTTGGATGTTGTATGCGTCACATCGGCATGCCTAACAAGGGGTTCGCTCTACCAGTCACCCCCCCCCTCAGCCCAACCGCAGCAAAGAAAAATATGCGCCTTATTTCCGTACGCAGCCTACAGTGCAAAAAAAAAAAAGCCTGCAGTAGGTCATTTGTTCAGTTGTGTAATGCGGGATAGCACTCGGAGCGCTTCATTTTACGAAGTCGCCCAAAGTTTCCTCGTGAGGCAACTTCAGGCGACTTCAGAAAACGAAGCACCCCGCATGCCATCCCAACGGCGATTTAGATTCTAGCTGGCGGGAAGGGGAGATTTGTTGCCTGAAGAAGAGGCGATCGTTTGAATCCTACTAACTTCATGATAATTTCGAAGGATTGGTCGGACTTCGCTAAAATCGGTCGTTTGGCAAGAGAAATCTCTGCATCTATGGGGACCTTAAGTTAACATTTGACACCCCTGGTGATTTTAAATTTCCTTCCCCTAAAAAAACAGCAGGTTTCTTTGCTATGGTTGGGGAGAAGGGTGACCAATAGAAGGGAGGTTAAACATTAAATGTCTCTCTCCCTTTATTGCCCATCTATATGATTTCTTTATACCCTGCTGATTAAATAATGTCTGGATGCTAGCTCAGTCACCACACCTATACATATATCAGAAAACAGCAGATAATGAGGCTAAGCAGTGGCGTAACTATAGAAACAGACCCACACAGATGCAAGGGGACCAGGACTGTGGGGTCTGCTGCACATAAAGAGGGGTGAGGGGGGTTGCCACGCCCCTTCTAACATTTGTTTGGGGGGATGAATGCTAGTTACGCCACTGAGGCTATTTACTATACTTTGTTTTGTGCCCTACTATTCATTTTGCAGACCATTGGCACACTGTAAAATGTTATGTGCTTGAGTCAATGTTAGTGTGTTAGACCATTTCACTGCTCTCCCCTCTTCCAGGCTCTTTGCGTCACTCCCACTCCCTCACCTTGTTTCTGTGTGAGCGATGCATTCTGGGAGATGTAGTTCCTTCTGTACGTCACAGACGACTGTGCACCGCCTCCTTCCCCGTTGCTGTGTGTTGTGAAGTTTGGGAAGAATTCCTCCTGCCTGACCCCGCCTCCATATGCCCCTACAGTGCAAGTCAGATAGTAACGCTGTTTATTGCCGATTTCCTCCTTTGCTGCAGTAATGGCCACCTTCCTTCTGCCTGATTTGATGGTTTGGCTGTCACTCCACCTTCAGCACTGCAGAGGTTTGTTTCTATTGGTCAAATGGTGAGACACTGATCACTGCTTGTGCTGCTGCTTTAGTTTGCCTATCACCCTATCACTACAACTGTGTTTAGCTGGAAGAACATCAGTATTAAGTTCCTGTGTTGGATTCCATTAGTATTCTATTCTGTCCAAGATGAGAGGTGGGAGAGAGTCCTGGTACAGACCTATACAAACCAGGAGACTGGCAGTGCTCTTTAGTCCAGGACACAGTGGAAAAATTACACAATAAACATCCACTCTGGCAGCAGAAACTCTTTTGGATGAGTCCCAAGCACAGCACTGAGAGAGCACTGGATGAAAAAAAGTCAGAAGTACCAGTCAGCCCACGTCTAATTAATAAATGATATCATCATAATGGCAATACATCTGCTTTATATCTTTATAATACACAAAAGCCATGAATATCTTGTAAATGATTTCCTTATTAACAGTGAGTTCTGATGTCATCAGTTATAAACGGTGAGTTCTGATGTCATTTCTGTCACATGACTCCCTAAAACTTGTGTATTATAATAAATAAAGTACCCCCAGTTGCAAAATATAAAGATATTAGAAGTTACCTCTGAGTTCCATGACCTGTATAAAAACACGAGGCCGAAGTGGTCATGAAACTCCTCGGTAACTTGTAATATCCTTATATTTTAGAAGAGGGGGTACTTTATTCACTATATATCGAGAAACCCACGATAGCAGTAGTAAGGAGAATGGCATTTGATTCCATTAATCTGTCTAGTCTGTCTAAAGCAGAATTTGTGTTTGAACGTTGTTAGTTAGTGTGCAATACACTGGTTATTTGGCAGGTCAGCTGGGGTCATTACGTGCCTTAACCCTTTAATAAGAACTAATCCCGTGCTGTCAAAATAAAGGAGAGGCTGGAGGTAAACTTGGGAGCAGGAAAGGCATCTGCGACTCCCACAGTGACTGCCTGGAGACCAGGGATGGCCCGCCCTGACTCTATAGGTTTGTTGTGGGGTTACCTAGCAACCACTGGAGAGAAGAAAGAAAGGCTGCTACTTGGGACTTCCATTGAGCTCTAGCTGTCTTTGTATCTAGCACTTTTTCTTCAATATCTGCTATCCACTTCATCTGAAGGCATACCTCCCAACATTTTGGAAGTAAAAAGAGGGATAAAAAAAAATGTTTTCCGCACATAGCGCAGCAATTTTTTGACCACACCCCTTGCTGTGGCCACACCCCCTAATTACCATGTTTGTTTTACAAAATTTAGCAGGTTATGAAAGTTTGAAAATATTTCTCCTTATCTCAACTGTGTTTTTGTGTCTCAAAACTGTTACAAAGTATCTTATTTGCACCTGTTAGCTGTTCTGGGCTCTCTGATAAAAGCCAATTAAGTGAGAAACGTTGTTTCTTTTTTTGGCTGTTCAGTGCAGAGAAAAGAGGGACTTTCCAGTACAAATGAGGGACTGCGGGTTGAGCTGTCAAAAGAGGGACTGTCCCTCCGAAAAAGGGACAGTTGGGAGGTATGTGAAGGCATGAATATTGTCCTCTCCCGGTAAGACAGCTACGATCAGAAACCAGGGGCACTGGGGAGGGCAAAGGGTTAATAGCGCAGGGAGCTGCCATAGGGCTTCACCGTATAGCTCTCAACTTGTGCCACTGAATCTTACTTACTGTGCATAATTGTATATATTTATTGCAAATCCCCCACTTGGGCTATTAATAGATTGTAAAAATGTACAGCACCACTCCATATACTGTAGTGCCATATAAATACATACAGTTAACTCAAGTGACAATGCCATTGTTGCACAGGCAAGCTGCAGTAAAAACAAGCCTTCTTATGCACTATGCTACACAGAGTCCAGCACTTTATTCACTGGTTGCTTCTCCATTATCTAGTAATGGACTGGAAAGCAGTTATGCTAGGAAAAATGCAATGGAGAAAGGGCCTTTTCCCAGGGATAGATGTTGTCAGGCTTGGCTTGTGAGTTGTGACCACTGAAGTGTGCTTTCTCATTCAAATGTGATTTATCCCTCTGGATCTGCCATAAGCAGTGACTTTCCCATTCACATGAACGAGAAGAAGCTGCAGGTGTAAAAGGTGCATCGAAGACTGGGATTTTCCCTCAAAGGATTTCAGTGGTTGATACATGCAGGGGCGCTCCGCCAATAAAGCAGGCTGACGTGCTCGCCTTATGGCGCTGGATACATGTGGCAGATTTACTAAAGGGCAAACCTATATGTACCCGTCCTATTCAAATTGACCTAAGCGCAAAAGTAATAATGAAGTTTTGCGAGGTAGAAATGAACACGAGTGAAAAATCGATATAAAATGGTCGCGCTGACGAATTAATACTAGCGAAATTTCACCAGCGTATGGCTGCTGTGGCGCAACTTAGCATTTCAGTGAATTAGTGTAGTGGTAACGAATTTACAACTGGCAAGTGTGGCAGAGCCTTCCCTGGCGAAAATTCGCCCTTAAGAGTTGATTTAGAGATAAATAGAGGATTTCTGTAGTTGGTTTCAATTAGAGTCCCAACACCATGTAAATTATGAACATCATTTGCTGGTCAAGCTTTAGATGAGAGTGATGAACATGTATTTACTATTTGCCAGCTCTTTTGGGGTTTGATTCCCTTGTTATAAAATGTCAACAAGTGGTCAGGGCCTGAGATATACTGAAACTGAGATATACTGAAACTGTATTTTCCTTTATGATTATTATTTTGAATAAATATTATTATTCTTTATATAGCACCAAGCTATTCACCAGTGTTTTACAGCTATATCATTCACATCAGTGCCTGCACCAGTGAAGCTTACAGTCTAAGTCCTTATCACATTTACGCACCTACTAGCATTACTTGTATCAGGAACCAATCGCATTGCCTGCAGGCCTGTATGTGAATTGTGGGAGGAAACTTGGATGTGTACTTTAAAAAAACCTGGGTTTTTTTTCTTTGATAACCCAGTTTCTGTTTGACCAGTTGAACAAAGCATTCCAAAAGATTTCAATTCATTTATATTGACTGCAAAATTGGTATATGGCAAAGAGAGTAGCCTCATAGGATGTCTCCAAGTTTAAGGCTGTATATGCCATTGCCTAATCTTATCAATAAACCTTCTATCATTTTAAGAAAACGCTAACGTTTAACAATAGAATACTAACACTAAATAGTTAAGAATAATGGATCCCTAAGGGTCAGGGCACACAGGCAGATTCAGCGAGATTAGTCGCCCGGCGACAAATCTCCTCTTCTTTGGGGTCACTAATCTCCCCGAACCGAATGTAAATCGCCGACGGGATGGCACCAAGCGTGGTTCGTTTTCCGAAGTCGCCCGAAATTGCCTCACGAGGAAACGAAGACTTCGGAAAAAGAACAGAAGATTGTCGCCGGGTAACTAATCTCCCTGAATCTGCCTGTGTGCCCTGACCCTAAGTGGAGAGGTGGCAGTGGCCTACTGGACTTGAAAGGGGTGGGGGTCCATCTTAATGGTCAACTGGAGTAAAACTTGAAGTTGTTTACTGATTTTTCTGGAACTATCCCAACATTTCTTTAAAGCTGGCCATACATGGGCAGATTTAGTCAGAAGGATCTTATTGGCTAACTAATCTTTTTAACAAACAGTTCATCTATCAATGGTAAACCATATGTCTGGGGGGAAGAAAAATACTGCAGTCCTGCATTACTAGTGATACTGACAAGTCAATTTAAAGGACCAGTAACATCAAAAAATTAAAATGATTTAAAGTAATAAAAAAATAATGCAGTTTGCCCTGTACTAATAAAACTGCTGTGTTTGCTTCAGAAACACTACTATTGTTTATATAAATAAGCTGCTGTGTAGCCATGGGGGCAGCTATTCAAAGGAGAAAAGGCTCAAGTTACACAGTAGATAGCAGATAAGCTCTGTAGAACATAATGTTATCTGTCTGCCATTGCTACTCAGCAGCTAGTTTATATTAACTATAGTAGTGTTTCTGAAGCAAAGAGATCAGTTTTACCAGTGCAGGGCAACACTACATTATATTCTCATTACTTTAAAACACTTTCATTTTTTGGTGTTACTGTTCCTTTAAGGAACTTGTTAGTATTATTTGAAGGACCCATCCCTGTCCCAGGAGTATTGATCCAGCAAGCTTTTGGTGGAGCAAGACATTTTGAGATGGTTTATGTCCTTTTTAAAGTATTTTGCAGCAACAGTTTAGCTTGGCTTAGATATACTTGCATTCAATATAATGCCTTGTTAACTTTTCTCATTTTAGGGATGCTCAGGTCAAAATTATGGAGACCACTGTGGCCAATGCAGAAAAGTACTTTGGGCAGTTCTGCTCTGTGCTAGCATCCTACACACGTAAAACAGCAAAACTAAGGGATAAGTCTGATGAGCTTGTTAAGAACCTTATAGACTTCGCTAACACTGAAAACCCAGAGTTAAGGACTGCCCTTAAAAACATGGCGGAAGAGTTGGCAAAAATACAAGACTATCGGCATGCACAGGTATGTCTTGGCTGAGACAGGCCAGCAAAATATATCAGCTAAGAATCTAGTCAAAAGAAGATTGTATGTGTCAGTGAGTACCCATAATGTGTTGCATAGTTTTTAACTGAGAACATGTACATTTGTTTCACCCTGAATCAACTGAAGTGGCAGGGCGAGCTTTGTCACCCGCATTTAAATCTTCGCTACTGCAGCATTCAAATAACCACTGAAGCTACTGTCAGATCTAGGGAATGTAATGTGCAGTGCTCAAATATATCCTCTCATCTTCCATATGGGTATAACACCTATTGGATACCATATGATCAATAATACTGTTCCAACTAAAGATAGGTGCTATATACATGTTAGTTCATCTGCTTAGGGTTACAGTTTCCAGATCATGTAAAAACAAAATCAAGTGTGGGAGAGGAATGCCTATGCAAGCCCCCACAGCATCTGGGAACTTAGTGTGTATTCTGCCTCCCTTTAGTTCCAGTCCTGATGAATCCCAGTATTTTTTAAAATGTAAACTATATCAATGAAAACACTACAGAACTGTACTAATCACATACATTGGTATGGTAGTTGATCAATCCTATTGAATTTACTGCAATGTACTGCAAGACTATGCAAGCCCAAAGTGATCTTGAAGGTTGCTTTGAAAACTGTATTGTGCACACAGAAACAGAGTTTACTGCAATTTTGCAAGAGTGTATATGGATTGGCAATTTCATAGTGCTTTTCACTATAGTGCACTGGTTTGCTAACTTCTGGCAAATAATTTTTAAACTTTTAAGGTTCAAGCTCTTAACTGAGGTCAACAACTGTCCATGTCCCTCATATCTCATAAGAATTTTGGAAAACAAATTATCCTGTTGTAGTTCCACGGGTATCAGTGGTAACAAATACAGTAAATTTTCCCCTGAATATTACCCCAGATTAACTGATCGGTGCCTCTCATCACCTACTAGGGTCCCTCATATGGCAGCCTTCTTTTCAGTTTGGAAACCTTCATTTAGACCTACTTGTGTTGATAGTAGTCAGTAGAAAAATTTTGGGTTTCTTAGTAGAACTCACCAGTTGTGAAGGGTGGTCCAGGTCACCAGGTGCACCGCCCTGAACCCTCAGCTTGGGAAGCGAACCACTGTATACAGAAAAAGGCAGGCACTAGCAGAGACCAGTCTTCTAGGCAGGCTTGTGAAATCATTCAGTAGTTTATTTTAGTACACAAGGATACAGCCTTACGCGTTTCATATCACTCAGATACTTAATCATAGGCTTCATTTAGACCAGGGATCCCCAAGCTTTTGAACCCGTGAGCAACATTCAGAAGTAAAAGAAGTTGGGGAGCAACACAAGCATGAAAAATGTTCTTGGGGTGCAAACTAAGTGCTGTGATTGGCCATTTGGTAGCGCCTATGTGGATTTTCAACCTACATTGAGGCTCTGTTTGGTAGTAAACCTGTTTTTTATACAACCAAAACTTTTCTCCAAGCCTGGAATTCAAAAATAAGCACCTGCTTTGAGGCCACTGGGAGCAAGTTCCAAGGGGTTGGAGAGCAAAAGGTTGCTCACGAGCTACTGGTTGGGGATCACTGATTTAGACCTATCTTGCCATTTCAAGCAAGTAGTAGATATAGAGACTATGTGCATGCTTCACACAAGACAAATATTATTCAGGGATAGCGCATGCTTTACTCTTTTAAAGTAGAACTAATTTTAATATCGCTAGGGGGTGATGTTTGGCCCTTCCTTTTACCCAAGGCCAACACTCCTTTTTCTTTAACCATTTTAACTAATCTTTTGAGTTCTCTCTTGTACCACCCTGAGCAGGTTTATGTGCAGTATAGTAATTCTAGAGCGATAGCTGTACTGTGCATGAGCCAAGCTTCAGTTGGTACAAGAGAAACTTGTGAGGAGGTAAACGATGGTAGAGAGACGCTGTAGGAGAAAGTGAATTTACTTACTGTGGATGCACTCAGCAATTTTAACCTTCAATCTATTTTATGTTAGTGCTATACAGGGCTGATTCTCAGCCTCTTTATAAACTGACACCATGAATCTGCAGGCCTCCGCTTGTGTGTCTGCACTCATAGGCACTGTGGGTCCCAACACACGGAGGGCCTGCTAATTGGCTGATGCTTACATTTATATGCAGGCCAAGAATGAGCCCTGTGTGGCACTACACTAAACTTATAGAAGAAATCAGTATTTCCAGATATATGTAGGGCTTCAGTTCTGGTGCATTGATTTTATAAGATATAAAAGATATGTATGGTATCATAATATATTATATATCAGAGTATCTCTCAAGAAATAATGAGATAATTGCTCAATTAAATTTAAGGCATATCCATCTCCATTTTCTTTACAAAATCACTTCCCTAAGCAGAGAATATTAGATTTCTATAGCATAATAGAAGATTTGTGATTGGCTAAACCAACCATAATATGGGAAAGTATTTACAACTGGAAGTTATTTATTTTTTGTTGGAAGTGTTAATTTATCATGTGGCTACTGGTTTTGCACACAAGAATATGAATGATGATTAAAAGGGGAGCTGGAGTCTTCAAAGGTAATTCCAATATCAGAGAAAGGTCTGACAAACAGCTATGTATCTGAAAGTGTATGTATCTTTTGCGCCTGGACTCTGGCTGCTTCATTTCCATATTCATAGCTACTTAGTTCTCAAAGCAATAATCTGCATGTAAGGATTTTCATCTTCAACCCATGAAAAACTGACCTTTACTGGGTAATTTGAAAAAATTTGAAACACAAAGCAGCGTTAATGAATCAGGCGGAGCTGGCAGTTAAATGATCTCTGTATAGGCAGAAGAAAATCATAGGAGAGGCAAGGATTAACTTTTTAATCAGGCTATTTTTCTGGGACGTGAAGCTGCTGCTGAGGTAGTTATTTAGACATTAATTGCTCGTTACATATGACTTGCGAGCTTGTGAACCTTGCCAGGGCTTATTATCTCACTGGAATGCTTTGCATAGAAGACTCCAACAGGTAGTTGTAAAGGGAAGATTTCATTAAGCTGCCGATTTGAGCCCTTCAGACCAATTTGGCATCTTATCTGCCCAGGCTTGGACTGGCAATCTGTGGGTACTGGCAAATGCCAGAGGGGCTGCTATAAGGTGCCATAGAAAGTCAGTATTTAGTGGGCTGGTGTGGGCTGATTGGGCCTCTGTGTGGGCTGATTGGGCCTCTGTGTACCTGAAATGCCAGGGCCTATTTTAATTCTCAGTCGGGACCTGTATCTGCCCATGTATGGGGCCCTCCGACATCCCACATCAGGCCGAAAACCAACCAAATCAATGAGATCGATTAGGCAAGTTTGCTTTTCTTGCCGGATCAAGGTCCGCATCTCTGCGTTGATGTGGTCTTCAATCCGACTACCGGCATTACAACAATTATGGTCCAATCGTTGCCCCATAGGCTAAATGATCAGTTTAGCTTGATATTTCCCATGTCAAGGTGGGCATATGGGTGAAAGATCCACTTGTTTGGCAACCGCAGATCCTATAATGTTATGGCCAGCTCTTGTTCTGCAGCAGGGATGTCCAGTCTGTGTGGGAAGGACAACTTCCAGCTTCCCGAATTTCCCAAATCCAAATGTATTTCCTGAATAAAACAATATTAAGGTTATGCAATGAATATTATAATTTGTTTAAAACCTTGTTAATCTTGTCCTGACATAAACCCTTATAATAATTTAGTTTGGCTAAAAGATTTTTATGTTTAGTGCCTTTATGTTTAACTTTTAGGTGGAGAGGCTGGAAACAAAAGTGGTAAATCCAATGAAATTATATGGAACCTTAATAAAAGACAAAAGGGTATGTAGAGTGTCTGCCTCATTTGCAGTAGGTATTCTGGAAATGTGTCCACTGCACATCACAATATGCTGTATATTAGGCTAGTAACATGTAAAATCCACATTCCATGTTATTTATATTTTGTCAGCAGGAGATTTAAGATCAGGTCTGTAATAAGTAAAATGTGTCAAGCATTTTTTAAACCATCCTGTAGCATTAAACCATAGTTCTTAATTAACTTGATATAGGTGTGACAGTCACAGACTCCAAAAAGAAAATTAGGCAAAGTTTGAAGCAAATTGGTGCTATATGGGTGTATGGGGGTTTGTAACATGTATTAATTATTTTCTCTTCTATATTCCCATCAGGCAGAGATCAAAAAGTTCAACTCAGTCAGGAACAGAGAAATAAAGGAATTGGAGAAGCTGGAGAAATTACGGCACAGAACCCCAGTGACCGCCATATTATTGTATCCTTGTCATTGTAAAATACTGCAATACAGTTACCCTTACAATGTTTCTCACTGATTATAGACATAGTAGCATAGAGTTGCTCCATGTTGGCCATAAATCAAAATAGGAAAATATAGAATGATACATTTTGTTAGTTAACATAGTAGATCATAAAATGCAACCTTCCTTGGCAACTGAAAAAATATATATATATATAATATAAATCTGATATGTGTAAAATCCATTCCTGAATATTGATCAGCTTCCGTAAACTGGGGTTTTTCTGCAGAGATGACAGCAGTAGGTAAAACTCTTGGGAATTGTTACATGTGCAATAGGTCTAATTGTTTGTCAGGGTACAGATCCCTTTTAGAGAACTGGCAAACAGCAATATAATGAGCTTTTTGCATGATCTCCACCTCATACAGCAGGCAGCATTTCAAACAATTGATTCCACTGGTTAGGTTCAGATATTTTCCATGAAAGTCTATGGAGGAGCAGCTTGCTACCAAGCTGTGCACCATTGTTTTTATATGATTAGTTAGCAGAACAACTGAGATAAAGACAAGCTAAACAAAGGAAGTTCCATACGCAGAGTCGAACTGGTGTACCTGGTCCCCACCGGGTACAAGACTCCAGGGACCACCACCCAGCCACTGGCACTAGCTGCTTCTGTTCCCCCTTCAACCAAAGATGCTACTTACTTTGCAGTTAAAAATGAATGATGGTGGTGTGTTCCAGAGTGAATGCCTTGTAGCAGAGTGCAGAGCTGTTTGCAGGAAGGGCCCAATAGGGCCGGGTGTCCTGGTGGTCAAGTTCGACCCTGTCCACACCAAATTTATAGCTAATGGGAGTAGAAAAAAGCTGAAAGGCTGCTTCCCAAATGCATGAGAGTCCCTGGTAGTGCTGTGCAGGAGGTGGGAGGGAGGTTTGTGGCTATGGCCTGGGTTGTCAGAGGGGTTTCACTCTCCTTTAAAATGTGTAAGTGCATTAACAGTGCATATACTGTATTTTGAAATGGGATGGAGGCCCTTGTGAAGTTGCTAATGTTATATGTATATATTATGTTCTGAAGCCTCACTGTCTAGAAAATCAGTTTAGATCTACTGTAAAACTGTTGGGCAGCACATTTGAAAGATCCTCATTAGATGTAGCATTGTCCAGCAAGTGTAACATTGACTTTAAAAAGTAGAATGATGTTTCTCATCCATGCTCTTTAATTGGCCTAGTTGTAGTGCCTTCATTAATTCACTTTCTTAATTTAAATGTCTTCCACTGAAACCATTATATTTTGACTGCCTGTTTCCTGTAGCCATTAAAACATGTTTAGAATGAGTTAGAAGTAATTAAATAGGAAGACTCTAGGGTAAATGATACCATTAACAGCAATGCAGCTATAGGTCTCATGGGATATAAAGCAGGGGAAAGCTTTCTGGTTATTCCTTAACTCTCTTTTCCAGTCTCAGGTGAGTCTGCCGATGAGTATCCTACAGGGCTACATGTCTTAAAGTATTTTAATTACATATAAAACAAAAGGAAAGTATAACTAGATAATATAACCAGCATGTTGCAAGGGTGAAGCAACTACTATTCATATAATGTAACATTGTCCCCCAGGCTAATGCTTAGATTATAACAGGGTCCAATGCAGACCCATCAGGAGAAGACCACATCAAAGGCCTGATACAATCTTCATTCAATGTGACTTTCAAAATTGTCCTATAGGTAGTATCTGGCAAATCCAATATCAGTCAGGCAGGCCATCATTGTGATTCAACACATGGAACAATAAGTTTCCCAGTCAGTCTATTGTAACTAATAATCAGCTCTGTGGTTCTGTATAATTTAGGCCATTCTCTGATCCACACCAGCCAGTTATGTTCTGAAGCCCCCTCTGCTTAAAACACCATTGCCTTTCAAGTGAGTCCTGCCTTTCTTAATTTGGAACTGCTACACAAAAATAACTACAATTGGGAGTTATAATTGTGTGATAGAAATCAGGTTACTGTCTGATATGTCTAGGAGAGTGAGAAGGATGCTATAATGGCTAGCCCTAAAAAATATTGAGATTTGGGGAAATATAAGTTCAATCCCCAAAATATTAGGTCCAGGAGATGTCACAAGAGAAACAGCTGTGTATCCTAAGGTCACATGTATTGGCAACCTGTGGAAATCAGCACTTCTTAATTGTAGGCTAGGGCTGTGGTTGTATATATGTGTGTGTGTGTGTGTGTGTGTGTGTGTGTGTGTGTGTGTGTGTGTGTGTGTGTGTGTGTGTGTGTGTGTGTGTGTGTGTGTGTGTGTGTGTGTGTGTGTGTGTGTGTGTGTGTGTGTGTGTGTGTGTGTGTGTGTGTGTGTGTGTGTGTGTGTGTGTGTGTGTGTGTGTGTGTGTGTGTGTGTGTGTGTGTGTGTGTGTGTGTGTGTGTGTGTGTGTGTGAACTAAAGTCCATCAAGGAACAGAGACTGTTGAGAGCATAAACTTTAGATGGCTGAGCACATACATCTTATAGATTCACCAGCAATGCATATTTGTTCCAATATCCCTCAGAGAAAGCAAACACTTTCTAATTGTGCAGCTTGTACCAGACTTCATTGACAGACCAATGTGTCACTCATTTATTTTAATGAACACTAATCCATTTTGCCATGGAATAAGGTGGAATAAGGTGCTTGCTAAATTGGTTCCATGGCCTGTTAACAATGAGAAAACTTTGGAATCAGCACAAGTTTTAAATGATTTATTTTCAGGAGACACTATTTAAACTGAGCACTCTATTGTTAGCTACTTGGGAGAAGCTTTTTATTTGTTTTGCTGTGTATTAGTATGTTTGGGTGACCAGAATTTGTCACCTGTTCCTCTCTGTGCCTCCTCATCCTTTCATTCTCTCCTCACTGTCAGTCCCCAGGCAGAAGTGCACTGCAAATAATGATCACACTTTTGTGGGGGCACCGTAAATAAGGCCTACAATGGCATTCAGTAAAATAAATTCACATAAACTCATCACTCATTTGTAATGATAGATGAGAAACTGCACCAGTGCAGTTGTCCATAACATCCAATCAGATGCTTTCATTTTTTAACTGGTAGTGGGGTCAAATAAAATGAATTTATTCATATGGGAAACAGTAACTTAGGCACAATTTAGCACCTAAAGCACCTGATTCTTTAGAAGCAAACGCAGAGTGCCTATTGACACAGGCACTGAGTAAATGGTAGAGCTACTGCCTGGTCTGGGAGGAGTTTCTAGGTTGTGCACATTCAATCTCATTCAATAGCCTCAAAATGAAAGTTACGTTTCAAATGTTTTTAAAAATGTGCTTCATCCCAAATTTTCCAGGCAGAATCCAATGTTCAGAAAGCTTCAGTTGATGCAGCACGTACCACTCCAGCTGGAGGAGGTCATTGATAATTTCCAGCTGCAGAAGATCAAGGACATACAGGTACTCATTCACATAATATCTTACATAAAAATATTACACTGGTTTTGCTTGTGCCATCCACCTGAACTACTGCTTCCAGTATCAGTTGGGAGCCAGTGGGCAAATGCATTCATGTAAAACATAGCTTTCTTCTTCTGCTTCGCTTGTGATTCATATTTGGATGCAATAAAAGATTTTTGTTTGGCATTTAGTGACAGCACCAAGTCTGTACAAGTCCAACAGCAAACTCAAAGCAGACATCTTGCTTTAAGTAAACACTGTTGTTACAGTTTACATATGGGTCAGTGGGTAGAATCAATCTCTCTTTACAGATAATGGGTTTAAAAATACAAATAAAACTGTATGTATTACAAAAAGAAAAAGAGTGGATGCAACCAACCCCTGCAGATAACTAGACAAAAAAGCTTGTTTTCTAAATGCATACCACCAAAACTGATTTGAGGTTGTAGTTGTCTCAGGCTAATGCCAGACCTGTGTTCTTATACACAGGCTGAGAATCCACTCCTACCACAAGAATCAGTGACTTTCTGGCCTGCACTAAGAACCATTGTGTTGGCTCGGGTGCAGGCAATGTGGCAGATTTTGGTCAAGATGCATACTTGTGTTTTAGTGCCGAAATCCGATGGGTGTTACTGCAACCGGGCTGAGGGGCTGATTCTCTTGGTATGAACGGATTCTTTGCCTCTGTATGAGCACATAAATGACACACAGAGCATTAGCCTTTTAGTATATGAACAGTAAGATGAGTATAAAACCTTTAGCATTCATACAATGGCTGAACAGATTGGCTTTATTACACTCTGCCCTCATCTCCCATTACACTACCTCCCCGTAGTTAGAGCTGAGTCACACATAAAACCATTCTTTCTAATAGCCCCTGGAATGCTTGATCAGGATAACTTCCACTCTATCTCTGTTCCTTAAGCTCCTAAAGCATCATTTTCTAAAGGAAGCATTTTGCTATTTTCCTTTACAACTAGACAATCCCCATCCCATAGTGTTCTCTCTTTCTAATAGATTGTAAGCACTTTGGGGCAGGCACCTAATCCTTCTTAAATATTATCCATGTCTAATTTATAATAACTGTACCCCTGTTCAACCCTTGCAAAGCACTGCATACATTTTTTACTTAATAAACAAATAAATATATATAACACTTAGGGGGTTTATCAATATTGGAAAAGTTCTCACTATTTCCTGAAAACTACTAAACCGCATGAGCTTCCCCCCCCCAATTTATCAATATATTTTCACACACTTAGTGGATGCTTAGTGCTTTTTTTGCACATAATGCTTTATTTCTATGTCAGTCTCTCTATTTGCATTAGGACCTTGTATGTATTAGCACTAAGGGTTAAAGGTTTTTAATAGGTGGGGTTTCTCACTATTTATGGGTGGTTAGCAGGGCTGTTCCCTATGCTTCTGAGGAAGTGGCGTGAAGCCACGAAACGCGTCAAGTGTGGGGTTTTGTTTCAGTACTGCGGATAATTAACTATTATTAATGTATTAAAAAAACCAAGATTTTTAAGACCCGAAGTTGCCTGGTGCTCCGTGAGAAATTACAAGTTGCTACCCACTGAATTCTTGACAGGCACCCAATAAACGAAAGAATGCGATGTGGCTGATGGCGGAGCGCTTCCCTTGCACGCCATTTCCTGCTAAGCCGCAGCTCTCGCGATAGTTCGGTTCCTTCTAGCCGGCTTCCACTGCACACTTCTGTTACCGTTTGCAGAGCGCTGTTCAAAGCAATCACGGAGTCTGGCAGATTAATATCAATATAATGGCTTTATTGAGCGCATTGAAAACTGCTTAGTTTTCAATGCGCTCAATAAAGCCATTATATTGATATTAATCTGCCAGACTCCGTGATTGCTTTGAACAGCGCTCTGCAAACGGTAACAGAAGTGTGCAGTGGCACCCAATAAAAGAGACAAACTGCAAGAAAATCACCCATGTGACCTTAGATACATGTCTCCTTGCTTTTTCAATTAGCTGTGAATATTTCTAGTTGCTAATTACTGATGCACTTATGTATCTTTTTTAAATCTACAGAAAATTTTCTCAGACTTCCTGACAGTAGAAATGATTTTCCATGCTAGATCCCTTGAAGTCTTTACCAGCGCATTCCAAAACTTGCAAGAGTGTGACCTAGAGAAAGACATGGAGGTAAGAATGGAACATACGTTATGTGTGCTCATTTAGGGGTACGGATACAAATCATATATTGTATATACTAGGGAAAGGCCACCAACACTACCACTATTTGCACAATCATCAGCTCTCACTGTAACTTCCCTGATTTAACCAAGTCTTCAGAATCTTTAAACCAGAGAATTAAATGAAGTAAATTTCAAGTCTGTCGATAAACTTGATATATGAATGGAGATATTTTTATACAGGTTTGTGCATTTCTTTTCCGATCAAAGATCCATATTAACACTGGGAATGAGGATGCCAGACCTGTACAGGCTACTAACCTATCTATATATATATATATATATATAACACCAACTGGCGGGCAAGCAGCATGGTAAGAGTGCAGACAAGGAAAGCAAAGACAAGGGAGCTATGGATCCTTTGATGAGGGAAATGTAATTATCAGGGCTCTTGGTTGTTGCAGTTACAGGAAATTCTCGGAGTTCTGCTGACTCTGGGTTTATGAGAATTGTAGTTCTTATTTTACGACATATATGGGTTAAGTGAAATGTACCTGGGGTGCGTAACCGTGTGCAACTGAGGACGCACGTGCGCAAAGGCGCGCAGCCGAGGGCTGTAGAGCCCACGTTCTGCAAACCCTTAAATATCAGTTTGCATTCATACATACAGTCTAAAATTCCTCATCAAGCAAAGAAATATTAGTGAAAGAAAACCTACTTATCATTAAAGTGTAGCCAGCTCAAAAAGCATAAAATCCTTAATTAAAAACACTGAGTCCCGTGAAAAACACAGAATCAAGGGGTCATATGAGTCTTTGGTTAAGCATTGGTTATAATGCTTAATCACAAGTTAACAATGGGTGATCGAATCTATATACTAGTTATTGATTTGTTAAGATAATGTTCCCCCCTTTTGCTCTCTGCTTGACAAGTGATGTAGGGCCAGGCAAGTGATGGGGAAGCTATCCATTGAGAGAAATAATTGGTAAAAATTGGTACATGAGATCAACAGGATGGAATATTAAGCCAACAGGAACCAATTGTACCTCAAATACTGGAAGACACTGAATTCAGCCATCGGTCATATAAGGGTTTTGTTGCAAGCACTCTAAATGAATTATATACATACATACACCACAACAAGACTAGAGCAATCTCACTAGCATGTTATGAAATGAAAATGTATTGCTTTCGGCTTTTTAGCTTACAGGTGATGTTGTGAGCCTCAGGATGCTGCCATTTTTTATTGCAAGGCGGTTCTTCATTAAAAAGATGAAAATGAATAACTTTACTATTCAATGATATCATTTTTTCCCAATGTTGTTATTACAATTTTGCCTCATGTATATGGATTCATACAAGAATTGTCTCTATAAATTTCTTATTCTCTTCTCTTTGATCATGGGGCCATAGCTCTCATCTCATCTGAACTGTACATTTTTGTGAGCAAAGGGCCATTGCTACACTATGCATCAATTGTACAGCACTATGGAAAATACTGGTGCCTTACAAATACAATATAATGACTCTTAATTTCTGTTTGTGATTGTTTTTCTAATATTGAAGTGTAACGTTTAATTTTTCGCCTTCTAAAGCAACAATAATCGCTAACTGAATACCTTGTGTGCAGTATCATATACTTATTTGGAAATATAACACTTTATTAAGTTTACTACAACCAGTGCATAAGAAAAAAGATTCTAAATGACTTCCACAGAAGAATCTTGCTTGGTATCACTGCTCTATATGAACCACTGCTCTATCTGACCATTCATTTTTGGCACAGCAGAAGCGTCAATATTAACTCCTCTTTTCAGGGCGGTGGCAGTACATTTTGCAGAACATATAAAGTCTGTGCGTTTTAAGCAAAAGTCCAGAAAGAATAAACATTTTGGTGACATGCAATGATCAAATTCCCCATGGAAATCCTGGGCATGCCCCCTGCATAGCCTGGGTAATTATCACCTTTGTATGTTTTTTTTACTGGCAAAGCAACCTCTGCTCAGATAAATTCTCGGCTACAAAATGTGTAACTAGAAGCTGTATTTATATTGCCATATTGCTATATCAAATGGCAATTGTCTGACCCGAAAGTGCACTGGGTAACAAAAAGACCCCTGGGCCTACCTTAGACTATTTCCCACAATGTTGCTCCTCTATACATACAATAATGATGCTTCCTGCATTCATAACTATTTCTAGTCTAACATTTAAGCTATTGTTTAAGATTGGAATGTGCAGCAATAGGTGCAATAATGGGCAGAGAATTCATCAGGCAAAATACCATTCAGCAAAGCACTATATTGCCTGTCTGTGCTCATCTAAAGTTGTGCTATACAAGGAACTGCCTGTTTTCAGAAAAGAGTACAACACTCCGGCACAAGGGGCCCTTTATTTGGACAACACTTTATATCTGCCTTAAGCGTAGGGTCGCTTGCCACCTGGTTGGTATTTTAAAAAATGGTGTATAATACCAATGTTATATAATTAGGGCAGAAATAGCAAAATATAGGAGTGCCGGTATTTTTTCCCAGAAGAGGTGGCAACCCTACTTAAGCGGGCAGAATCCCTTTGTATCATGCACCTATAGATGCTCCTATATGCATCTGTTTAATGATGTGCAAATGGCACTATAGTCAACCAACACATTTGCCCACCCCATCAATGCCAGCACAATGTGTGGTTTATTTTCCAAACAAATGACAAGAATGATGCCTGTACTAACAAATCTGACACAGGCACACACAAGTTCTGTGCTTGAATACTACTTGATAAGAACATTACATTGAGTAGGAAAAAACATGACAAATTGTGCTGATATTTTGCACAAAGCCCATATGAATAAACAAATCACTTCCCAACCAACATTATGATCAAGATATTTCACTACTTAAATATCCACACACCTTCAGTCTATAATCCATCACTATGGCGTCCGTCTATGGCCCAAAAGCATAGCTAAAATAACATCGATGTTTTCTGGAGAATTTGCCACCCAAATTATCACCAATTACAATAACATATTACAAAAATATAATTGTCTAATCTGAAAAGTCTTTCCAGGCCATGGGAATCCAGCCTTGAAACTAAATATTTCAGAATAAACAAGTCGACCTTGTTACTGTAAAGACTAAAACCAGCTATGACTATTTCAGATGCTTAGAGAAGGCTGTGCCAAGGACATATTGTTCATGTTATGTACCAGAAAAAGAAATTAGAACATATATCAGTTACAGAATATGGCACATTTATACTATGGAATCAAATAGACAACGTTCCATTTGTTGTATTATTAAAGACTGGCCTGGGTCTACTGTACCGGGCCTGGGCCTACTGTGTTCAGCTCTTCTGGACTACAAAAGACACAGCAGGGCTTCGTCGCTGTCAAGGGGGGCCTGGCTGTGCTGCACTTTTCGAAATTGCCGGGCCCCCCTTGACAGTGACGAAGCCCTGCTGTAGTCCAGAAGAGCTGAACAGCCAAAGTTGAAGTCCCAAAGAAAGGAGCCGAATTTGAAGTCCCGAAGCCATGAAAGGAGCCAAAATGGAAGTCCAGTATCTGTGAAAAGACCCAAAGTCACGAAAGGAGCCGCACTTGAAGTCCTGAAGCCGCAAGTTCAGTTATACTGAACACCAATGTGTGTGTTTTTTTATTTTATTTATCCCCTGGCCACCAATGTATTATTTTAATACTCTATAGGCCCCTGCCACCAATGTTTTTTTTAAAAAATATTCTCTTGGGCCCGAATGTTTTTTGGTTTTTTGTAAGGGGAGGCCCTTGCACCAATGTTTTTTTTTTTCAAAAAAACCTTTATGGGGGGCCCTGGGCCAACATTTTTTTTTTTACCAACAGAATAACTGGGTAACTTTTTTCATACAGCATGGCCAGCAATCAGAGACAATCTCCTGCAACAGCACCCTTTTATGGAACTTCTAACAGTGTGCTCATCCCCTCAGATTCCTGATAAGGAATTCATGAACTCATGTGCATGACACCCAATCGATGCTGCTGAATTTCACCCTAACTTAAAATAACTGTCACGTCAATGGGGTTGTCACTGCGCAACAAAACCCTGAAATATTTTATCTTTGAAGGTTCACACCCAAATACAAAGGGACTTTTGGAGAGGGGCCACAGGGATTTCTCCCAGTATCCCAGCGGGCCAGTCCGATCCCGAGTATGACAATATTACACAAACAAGCAAAAGAAAGGCTTTTATGGCAAACACTCTCCAATGACATTATGTCAAATATAAATAATTACTCTCAAATACACCTTAAGCACAGTGGTAACAATCTTCTGAATCATGTGTAAAAACGACTACTGACATATAGGAACCAGGGGCTTAACTACAGAGGAAGCAGACCCAGTGGCTGCCACGGGGGGGGGGCATTAGGTAGAGGGGGCCCAGGAGTTATAGAGGGCCCCCATGAGACCTAAATAAAGAGCCATTTTAACATTTATTGGTAAAACAGGGCAACTTCTGGATATGTTGGGGGCTTAAAAATGTATTTGCTGTGGGGCCCAGTAACTTCTAGTTACACCACTGATGGGAACACTGGACACTACCTTTAAAGGGACAGTAAAACCAAAAAATTAAAGTGATATAATGTAATTAAAATATAATGTTCTGTTGCCCTGCACTGGTACAACTGGTCTGTTTACTTCAGAAACGCTACTATTGTGTGTTTATAAACACTGCTGTGTAGCAATGGCACTAACTGAAGTAGGGCTAAATGGTACAGGTTAAATAGCGGGTAACAGATATACTTCATTATATTCTACAGAGTTTATCGGCTATCTGCTGTGTAACCTGAGCCTTCTCTCCTTCAAATGGCTGCACCCTGTCTAAACAGAAGCTTATTTATATGAACTATAGTAGTGTTTCTGCAGCAAACACACCAGTTGTACCAGTGCAATGCAACATTACATTGTATTCTAATTACTATAAAACACCTTCATTTTTGGTGTTACTTTACCCTGTGCATGTTACATCGGTAAATGCATCAAACTTGTGCAATTGGAGCACAGGAAATAATACAGTCTCCACTACGACAAACGTACACAATAGCATCTTACTTATCAACATACACACTTGCAATTGTGTTCCGTTTAGCAAATCAGGTGCCACTGTGTAAACTGCAATTTAGCGCTCAGATGCAATGATGGAATTGTGGGGAAAAACAATTTTGTGGGCAAAAACATGGCAAACTGTGCTTGACATTGGCCTTTACCAATTTACTAACCTGACTTGCCCCTAACTGTCACAGGGCAGTGACTAGTGCAGTTACAAAAGTAATATTTCCTTCAGTTGACATGACACATTAGAAATAATGTTTTGAGGAATGGCTACTTTGGATGTACAATTTATTTGAATATTGTATTTTTATGTACCGCTAGGGAGATCCCAATGTTCCAGCAGGTCAACAGACAGTAGAGGTTGATCTGACACGGCCAGTGCAGCTTCCTGATGTGGAGCACCTACGGAATTTCGATGAGATGTCCCGTCTTATTCTGGATGTTGAGGCACAGATCTACAGAGAGCAGAGACAAACAGACAATGAAGAAGATGATGGAAGAGGGGCAGGCCCTGACAAAGCAGAAACTGCTCAACAACCTGCCCCTCTCCTTAGGCCCCCAAATGAAGATGCAAATGGAGCTGATGATGGTGATGGTGGAGAACAAAAACCCCCAAATGAACAGTCCTTTGTACTCCCTGCTGGGGTGATGGCTAGGAATGAGGAATACCCTCGTAGCTGTAAGATGTGGTAAGTAACCTGTTTATGATTTCAGTATAGTATTACCAGTACATGGTTTATTTTGTACCACACAATTGTGGATTTAGTTCCTGGCCCAGCTTTATCCATTGTTTATATACAACACAAGATAGAGAAATGCTCTAAGATTGTGCTTGGCATCAGACACTTAGCAGAACACCAGCCAAGAAATAATTCCTGCCAGCTTCTGTTCATTCATACTTTATAAATAGCTACGACGCATGCTCATATATTTAAAGTTCTTCAATTGATGAACAGCTTCAAGTCATCTGTGACCAACTGATTACAGAATACACTATATAAAAATAAGTACACTATACAAACCTGTGTGGAGATATTTATGTACATACATATATATTTATATGTAAATATCAAGGAAGTGGCACACCTCCAAAAAATATTCTCTCTTTTGTGTAAACATCAGACAAGTCTGATACACACTGTTCCACAAATGTAATGCATTGTCATCATTTGAACAGTAACATTGACCATTTATATTGGTTCACCTGTGCACACAGTAAGCTAAACCAACATACAGTATTTTACCATTTGAAGGCTCTTAGAAGGTTTACATATATTTTAATGTAATATTTCAGACAATTGCCATGGTAAACAAAAATTTGTGTAACCAAAACACATACTGTATATTCTTATTCTTTTAATGATATAGCTTATTTTTTAAGACTTTCGCTATTAAATAATATGCACAGTGATTTGCCTTTAATTTTGTTCAGAAATATTTTTCAAGGTGCAAAAAGAGTAGAGGTAAGGGACCTGTTATCCAGAATGCTTTGGACCTGGGGTTTTCCGGACAACAGATCATTCTGTAATTTGGTTCTTCATACCTTAAGTCTACTCAGGCCCGGATTTGTGGCAAGGCCACATAGGCCCAGGCCTAGGGCGGCACATTTTTGGGGGCGGCATGCCGCCCAGCCGCTCTGTGGGGAGCCTGTGCTCCCCAGTGCTCCGGCGCTCGCACACTGGCGCTTTTGCGCAAGCATGTGGTAGTGCGGGCAGGCGCTAGGACCGCGCAGAGTGCACAGCCTAGGGGTGCCCGCCCAGCGAATCCGGCGCTGAGTCTACTAGAAAATCATGTAAACATTAAATAAACCCAATAAGCTGGTTTTGTTTCTGATAAGGATTAATTATATCTTAGTTTGGAACAAATACAAGGTACTGTTTTATTATTATTTTTATTATTATTATTATTATTATAGAGAAAAAGTAAATAATCTTTAGAAATTTGGATAATTTGGATAAATAAGAATTACTCTGTTCTAATGATAATCTCTGTTCTGATTTTATTTTTTACCTTTCATAAGCTTTTATGGTTTTTGGCCTCATTGCTGGACATGGATTCAGCAGTCCTGAACGGACCCCAGGTCTATTCATATTATTTGATGAGGATCGTTTCGGGTTTATATGGTTGGAGCTGAAATCTTTTAGCCTGTACAGTCGGATGAGGGACAGATTCCAGCAATCAGAAGCTCCATCGCTAGAAGCCTTTGAAGAAATGCTCCAAAATATGCAATCCTGGACAACCTAATGGGTGTGGGCAAGGAGTGCAGTGAGTGAGTCAGGAACTCAATGAATCTGCATAACTGGACTTAGGTCAAGTCACTGTTTGTGATCAAGAAAAGAATATTCCAACCTTGGTACCTCGAAAATCAATGCATGCACTTTCCACACAGTAATATTTAACCCTTTAATTGCCAGTAGGGCCAATGCTATGCGTAGCCCCGTGGCAGCAAAACAAGGTTAAATGGAATTTCAGTTGTTGGTTTTAAACAAATTATCCCTATAATTGTATATATATATATCAAGGCTAACATACCATATGTAATAATATATAAAATGTATAAATATAAGGGTATGGCTTCCTAATGATCCTGTGCACTGTGGGCCAACTGATTTGTTCCTATTTTTCGAAGCCACTTTTACCGTCCCGCGCGATAAAACTATTTCTCCAAGTAGCCCGAAGAACAAATAAAAAGTGTGTTTGTAAGAGGAGCTATAATGGGTGTCAAAAGAGGCAAGAAGTTGAGTAGGTTTTGATCCTTTATATTGGAATGGCAAAAAGAACACTCAGTTTCCTTATGCGTTTTGGATTTGCAAATCTTAGAAGAAAGCTTAAATACCTGTGAACAGGCAGACAGGAAAGAAGAAGAACCTTTGAATGTCTGCAGACACTGAATGTTGCTTTTGGCATGGCAAGTTTTAGATTTGGCCTCTTTGCCTTTCATCCCAGGGATAAAATAAAACAAAACTCACTTCAGGGAACTCTGTTTTGTACATTGAGTTTACATTGAGGCTCTTCTCTGTAACGCCTTTGGGAGACATTTGCAACTGGCATCCACCAGTAAAAGGCAGTGGTCACAACACCCCTGTCACCAATACTATGTTGTGCATTTTTTATTCTGTTTTGTTCTTCTCATTACAAGGTACTTTAAGTAACATTAGAAGAAGTGCCAAACGGCCATTTTGACCACTGCTGATCTCCACTAGAGGGCAGCAAACAGTGAAATCACCCTCGTGCCATAGGCCTAAAGGTGACCGTTTTAAAATCTGGTTTCATTCACAAGTGTTTATTGCAGTCCTATTTATGCCTTTCTTTGAACTTTTACAGACATTAGTCACATGGCTCTACAATTTGATGGGGTAGAATTGGCATCAATATACACTGACAAATAGTTCAACACACGTTCACACAGTTCAAAGTATTATGCCAATCTTTTAACATTGTAAAAAGATATAAAGTTGCTGTCTGTTATGCTTGGCCTGGTTAAAAAAAACATAAAGGCTCAAAAAAAGTTTTTAAATGAAAAATTCCTGAAGATAAACATAGTCAAATCAAGCTTACACAGTACAGGCTCATTTAGACGGCAGAAGTGCAGCTATTTAGGGGACACAGTGCTTTTTACCCAAAAGTGTAATTGCAGCATTACCCTGGAAATCTTTTCGGGATATCTTCATTCCCGGTGTTCATCATTAAAATAAAATCTGCGCACAGTTCGTTAGGAGAAAGAGTAATGTGCATATTGCACGCCATTGTGGAAACCTAGAGCTACTGTCACCTTCACGAGGAAACATCGGGCGACTTCAGAAAACGAAACGTTCAGAATGCTATCCCGCCGGTGATTTACATTCTAGCCGGCGGGAGGCAGTTCGGGGTGATTAGTCACCCCAAAGAAAAGGAGATTTGTCGCCAGGCAACTAATCTCCCTGAATCTGAGTGTGTGCCCTCAAGGTGGTAAATCCTTGGGTGAGAAGAAATGATAAACCTGTCTCAGGCACAATCATTCAGCCTCGGCAGTTTTGCCTAATTATTACTGAATCCCATGCCTATCACTTGCCCCTCTACATCTCTCACTGTCATCTTTAAATCTGTCAGTATTGATGTATGCAGTGCTTGTCCTCATTTTTATTTACTCCCCTACATCTTTGGCTGATTGCTATCCTTGTGGCAAAGAAAAGTAAGAGGAGCAAGAAGAGAGAGAGAGAAACAATGCATAGAATGGAACAAGTACTTGTGAGATCCATGGAAATATATCAGCCTACTGCTGAATTGGACAAGATGATTAAAGAGCAGAATAGTTTAAGTTGAAACAAGGTGCATATTTCCCTTATAAATAATAAAATAAAATAAATTAACTGTTTGTATTAAAGCCACTAAGGCATTTTCATTTCCTTGGGTTACTGATTATAATGGTAACCTTCCAGCATATAACCTTGCTACTTCTTTATTCGTTAGTGACAAAGGCCCAAAATATTATCCTCCAGCGTGTCTCAAAATTTCCTTTGTGGAACAATTCTTTCCGTTTGAACCCTATCAGTATTGACAGTTGAAAAATGGGAAAGGTTTTTAGGAAAGGCAGTGATTTGTTGCAATGCAGGAAATAATAGCCCAGATCCAGTAACACCAAAAAGTTATGAAAATATAATGTACAGATTGCGCTGCACTGGTGTGTTTGCTACAGAAACTCTACTATAGTTTATATAAAAAAGCTGCTGTGTGGGGACAGCCATTCAGAAGCTGAAGAAAGAGAAAAGGCACAGAATAGCAGGTAACAGAAAAGCTCTGTTATATACAATGGGATTCTTCAGAACTTATCTGTTATTTACTGTTTATCCTGTGCTTGAATGGCTGCCCCCATGGCTACAAAGGAGCTTGTGTATATAAACTATAGTAGAGTTTCTGTAGCAAACACAACAGTTTTACCAGTGTAGGTCAACAATACATTATATTGCCATTCATTTAAAACACTTTTTTTTTAAGTTCCTTTCAGCCCATGTTTGACAGGGAAGGAGAAATACAGCAATGATATTGCTAATTCTCAGTGCTGCTATATATTAAATGAACTAGGGATGCACCGAATCCACTGTTTTGGATTCGGCCGAACCCCCGAATCCTTTGAGAAAGGGGTGGGAAGGGGAAAACATTTTTTACTTCCTTTTTGTGTGACAAAAAGTCACGCAATTTCCCTCCCTATTAGGATTCAGATTCGGTTTGGCCAGGCAGAAGGATTCAGCTGAATTCGAATCCTGCTGAAAAAGGCCGAATCCCGAACCCAATTCTGGATTCGGCGTGTCCCTAAAATGAACCCCTATATTTTGTATTGAAATGTCAGTGTGAACAATTACAGGACACTGGTTTATTTTCTGAAATCAACAGATATTAAAGTCATTTGTACAAGCACAACAGGCTGAGAAACCATCTATTGCCAACTGAGGGCAGGGATGAAAAACAGAATAATGGGGAAACAAAGGAAACAGCATATCCATTCTTTTGTCAAAAGTGCCCCTAAACCACAGTTGTGTCAGAACTGGCAGTTTAGTACAGGCAGCCTAAGCTTGGTCAGTAAAGGTAAATTTCAGCAGCTTTCCAGTTTGGTGTTTCAGCAGCTATATGGTTGCTAGGGTCTTATTTAACATAGCAACCAGGCAGTGTATTGAATGAGACTGGGATAGGAAGGAAGGGTCTGATTGGGAAGTAAACTAAAAAGAAAGTAAGAATAACAATAAAATTGTAGTTTTGCAGAGCAATCATTTTTGACTGCTGGGGGTCAGTGACCCATTTGAAAGCTGGAGAAAGCCAGAAGATACTATAAAAAATAATTAATGAAGACCAATTGCAAAATTGCTAGGGATAAGATGTTCCACATCCATACTAAAATTTCACTTAAAGGTGAACCACCTATTTAAAGCTCAGCTCATCTTCGGCTCTGCCAGTTGCTCCAA
The DNA here is from genome assembly GCF_017654675.1 of Xenopus laevis. Lineage (NCBI taxonomy): Eukaryota > Metazoa > Chordata > Amphibia > Anura > Pipidae > Xenopus > Xenopus laevis. The sequence continues at coordinate 51,176,620 of NC_054378.1, forward strand.
AAAGGAGGTACAATTGTGTTACTACAAACAGCTAATTGGGGCTTTAATTGAAACTGCAGAACAGTGATTATTGAAAGAGGAGTAACAATTTCCTATAGGGCAATAACAGAGGGGACCGTTTTGTGACCTTAAAGTGCCATGATTTGATGCTCTCAGCAGTGCTATACAAATGCATACAATGCTATAATAATGGGTAAGTGATACACTGGGTTACAGGATTCAGCAAAGTAACATGAAATATTTATCCTAATGGCCAAGAATTTTGAGAGCAAAATGACTGCTGTTTTATTACTTGAAACAATTATTTTTCTTTAGTTGTTGTTCCCAGACATGGCTGTTAACATTCGGAGTCTACTGTACTTTCTTTACCATTTTGCTGCTAGATTGCTTTTCTTGGCTCTGACATTGAAAGTGCCAAAAAGAAGCCACTAGTATCTTTGATTTATTAGAAGTGAAAATATCAATAAAATGAATTGCATTTTACATTGATGCCTCTTACGGAAATAAGGTCATGTTTACATAATCAAATGCAAAATGAGTGTAATATATCTTTCTAAGTGAGTGCAGATTATACAGAAGCCATGGTTTCAAACCAGGGGAAAAGGGGATCACTTTATATTTCTGAAGATCAGATTTATGATACAGGAGACTGGTAATCAGAGCTGGAAGTAGGGGTAGAGGTAGAAGAGGCACATGTCTTTCACCTTATAAAGCAGCTCGGGGGGGGGGGTTGCCGACTCTTTAAAGAGGTTGTTCACCTTTGAGTTAACTGTTAGTATGATGTAGAGAGAGTGATATTCTAAGGCAGTTTGTGATTGGTTTTTATTATTTGTGATTTTTGAGTTATTTAGCTTTTTATTCAGCAGCTCTCCAGTTTACAGTTTCAATCTGGTTGCTAGGGTCGGAATTACTCTAGCAACCATGCATTGATTTGAATGAGAGACTGGAATATGAATAGGTGAGGCCTGAATAGAAAGACGAGTAATAAAAAGTAGCAATAACAATACATTTGTAGCCTTACAGAGTATTTGGAAAGACTAATTTAGGGATCTTACTCACGAGCGGTTGTAGCTGCGTTCCCCTGCGTTCCGTTCTTCTGCGTTCAGCCGCAGGGGAGCGCAGGAATAGACACATTACAGTTTTTTCCAATGGGGCTGTACTCACACAGGCGCGTGTAGGCGCCGAACACAGGAAAAATGCAGCATGTTGCGTCTCAACCTGCGTTCAGCGCCTACACGCGCCTCACAGATTGCCAGTCCTGGGGTTAGTGAGCAACATGTTGTTCATGAGCCTCAGGTTGGGGATCACTGCTATAGGGCCTCCCCCCTTGGGTACAGTAATAACAACTGAGCATATTCTACGACAGGGGTCCCCAACCTTTTTTACTTGTGAGCCACATTTAAATGTAAAAGAGAGTTGGAGAGCAACAAAAACATGAAAAAAGTCCATGGGGATGTCATATAAGAGCTGTGATTGGCTGTTTGGTAGCCCTTATATGGTCTGGTACAGGAGTCTCTGTTTGGCAGTACACCTGGTTTTTATGTAACCAAAAGTTGCCTCTAAGCCAGGAATTCAAAAATAAGCTCCTGCTTTGAGACCACTGGGAGCAACATCCAACGTGTTGGTGAGCAACATGTGTCTCGCGAGCTACTGGTTGGGGATCACTGCTCTACGAGAACTGGATGCACTGGACTCCAGTTATGAGTTATCTCCACTAGGAAGAATTTTGGTTAAACTGCCCATAGAACCAAGGCTGGGGAAGATGATTATGGGGTTTCATTTGGAGGGGTTGAACTTGATGGACTTTGGTCTTTTTTTCAACCCGATTTCACTATGTATGGGTTGCATCTTCTATGTTGGGATGTACTCTGCACCATTTCTGCTGCCACCTGTTTCCCTGAGTGTTTTATTAATTTTTTGGGGGAAAAAGCAACACAAAAAAAAAAAAAGAAGAAATCTGGCCCGGTGCTACCCTAGCACTGATCCTAAGCATCAGCAACGTAACTACAGGGGGAACGGGCCCTGGCGCAGGACACGAAGCTGGGCCCCCTCCGTACGCCCGGAATCCGTGGCGCGCGAGCTGCTGGGGGGCCCTGGCCCAACTGCACCCCCGGTAGTTACACCACTGCTCAGCATGTCCACTCCCATCCCAAACAGCACAGTGTCAGACATCCCGCCACCCCACACCCACTCAGCTCTTCTGCTTGAAGTAATTGGTAAGTATAAAACCAGGGAAATTATCTATTATTTTATATTAGGGATGCACCGAATCCACTATTTTGGATTCGGCCGAACCCCCAAATCCTTTGTGAAAGATTCAGCCGCATACCGAACCGAATCCGAACCCTAATTTGCATATGGAAATTAGTGGTGGAAAGGGGAAAACATTGTTTACTTCCTTGTTTTGTGACAAAAGTCACACAATTTCCCTCCCCGCCCCTAATTTTAATATGCAAATTAGGATTCCGATTCAGTTCAGCCAGACAGAAGGATTCGGCCAAATCCGAGTCCTGCTAATATAGGCAGAATCCTGGCCGAATCCCGAACTGAATGCTGGGTTCGGTGCATCCCTATTTTATACACTGAATATTGTAATTTTACTGGAGCATTTTGTGTGAAATATAAATAACATTTTGAGCACTTTCTATGTATTTTAAGTTTCTTTACATAGAAATATTATTTACTGTAATTACCGGAAGCCCGGATGTTTCCAAATCCAAAAGTAGTATGTATTGAGAACCAACTGTTCTTGTGCATGAGACCCTCCCCCAGAATATAGAATATTACAGCACAGTGAAACGAATAAACAAGCCTGTGGGTTATTACAATATAACTAACATGTAACTATTATCCCCCCCAAGAAACTGTCACTCATATACTTTTTCATATATTCCTTTTTTATTCATTTTTCAAAGTTTTTACAGCAAAAAAAGAAGAGCAAAATAGAGCAGAGAATCCATTTTCCATCTCTGTCTGTGGTATTAGGAGAGTCAGGTCTACGGGTTTGCGTGGGATTCACTGTGCAAGCAGCTTCTTAGTCTTGATCGATGGCTTCCTACTTCTTCTAACTGGAACATGAGACCCAGGTCTCCACGTGGAGTTGATTCAGTGCAGTCCGGGAGTAAAACACAGAGAATATTAATCAGTACATTTCAATTCTTTTTTCTAAAACAGACTCGGGAGCAAGATGAAAGGTTCTCTCAAATCAAACATTACCTTTTGGTATGTAGAGGCACCATCTTTGCTTTACCATATGCTGAATTCTGGACACAATTCCTCAAAGAAGTCCGTGGTTGGGCGTTGAAGGAAAGAAATAGGTTCACAGATTTCTTAGCAAAATCTCAAAAACAAGTAACAAAACACAGTGACTATTTATGTGCAACTATACAAAGGCTGCACCACGTTTATGAAGAAGATATTTACCTCCACATTTTCCTAAGATCAAACACCAGCTGAAAAGCATAAGAAAGAATGTATGATAGAAATAATGCAGATAGCCCATAGTAAGTGAACTGAAAGGTGAGCCTTCGAGGTGCCAGGGACATTAAAGCTTGTGGCATCAGCAGTAGAGATGAATTCATCCCATGGAATCATCACGCGCCACAAGTTTCATCCTGCGCCCTGTTAGTCACCTGACACCACAGTCAGCTCTGCCCCCAGCTCAATACTAAGTGCCACCCACAATTAGAGATGGAAAAGCCAGGGGCCCAGAGATAGAGAGTCTTAGTTCAGGGTCGATGGCAGGTGACCCAAGGTGGGAGGGCCGAAGATGGGGGCCAGAGGTGGGGGGGCAATGACGGGGGCCAGAGGTGGGAGGGAAATGACGGGGGCCAGAGGTGGGCGGGGCAATGACGGGGCCAGAGGTGTGGGGGGGAAATGGCAGGGGGGCCAGAGGTGGGGGGGGAAATGGCGGGGGCCAGAGGTGTGGGGGTAAATGGCGGGGGCCAGAGGTGGGGGGGAAATGGCAGGGGCCAGAGGTGGGGGGAAATGGCGAAGGCCAGAAGTGGGGGGGAAATGGTGGGGGCCAGAGGTGGTGGGGGAAATGGCGGGGGCCAGAGGTGGTGGGGGGTGATGGGAGCCCGAAGTGGGGGGAGCAATGACGGGGGCCAGAGGTGGGGGGGAATGGCAGGGGCCAGAGGTGGTGGGGGGAATGGCGGGGGCCAGAGGTGGGCGGGGGAAATGGCGGGGGTGAGGTGGGGGGCAATGACGGGGGCTCGAGGGGGGGGAAAGGCGGGGGCCTGAGGGGGGGGAATGGCGGGGGCCAGAGGTGGGGGGGCAATGGCGGGGGCCAGAGGTGGGCGGGGGAAATGGCGGGGGTGAGGTGGGGGGGAATGACGGGGGCCAGAGGTGGGGGGGGGAAATGGCGGGGGCCAGAGGCGGGGGGAATGGCAGGGGCCAGAGGTGGTGGGGGGAATGGCGGGGGCCAGAAGTGGGGAGGCAATGATGGGGGCCAGAGGTGGGGGGGGAAATGGCGAGGGCCAGAGGTGGGGGGGAATGATGGGGGGGAAAGATGGGGGCCAGAGGTGGGGGGGCAGAAGTGGGGAAGGCCGATGGCAGAGGTCTGAGTATAGGAGGGCCGATGGCGGGGGCCCTAGGTAGAGAGCGCAGAGGGTGGAGGCAAAAGGGACCCGCAGATCTTTCCCAACTGGGACTCAGGAATGACAGACCCTGAATCATTTTTATACCACCTGATGGGTTGATGCAGCCTGGCTCTTCTATGAATGACAGGGGCTCTTCACAGACTGCACTGACATCCACAGTCGGAATCTGCAAGAAGGAATATACACATTTGTTTGCTCTCTCTCATACTATTTACTATTTGTAGGGTTCGGACTAAAAACCAATATAGTGGCAGCCCCAGGTGCACTGAGCTAGGAGTGTGCGGGTATATTTGCATGTACTGTACAGTGTCTTAAAAAAAGAGGCTTTCTTAACTCTTACCCTGCCTTGCCCAGAACAGAACCAGCCAAGCACCAACCACATTTGTCATAGTCTGGCTAAGGGGATGGGGGTTTGGCGTTTCAAGAATATACCTCCAGCCACAGCACTGAAGGAGAAAGGACCTGCTGAATTACAGAAAATAGCAATGATTGGTTACTTCAGGAGAAGGCAAATGAAAATGTCTCTATAATGGAAGGAAGCCACATCATGAGCACAATACACTTACTGAACTTGTAATAAAGGGACCTGGGGAAATACAATAGGTGAAGTGGGCAAAAGGTGAAAGAATACATTGAGACTCAATTGGTAGTTTTTTTTGTTTTTTTTGAAAACGGTTGAATTCTCCATTAAAGTAAAATGCCTACTATGCCCAGGTTGTATCCCACCAGAATAAACCTGATACTTGGTGTGCAGAAAATGATGTTTCCTCCAGATAGAGCTGCTGCAGTGATGGACTTACAGATTGTGGCTTGAAAGGAGGTGGAATCTTCCTGTTCTCCAACGCTGCCCAGTCAACCGATCTATAAAACGGGTGTTTCCTTATATCCCCCGATGTGCCCAGGCGCTTGTCTGGATTCTTCTCAAAGAGCTAAATGGAAAAAAACTCATTAACAGATGTTCAAATGGATAAGTGGCTACACAATTACCAGGAGGGTTTATTCTAAGTTTTTCCACAGCAAATAGTAGGAATTATGTCAGCAGTGAGTACATATGTATGATGAGGGTGTCTGCAATTTCTCTGCTGTTGTGTAACATAACTAGCGACATGCAGGCTCTTCCCATACTGAATACACAGCTCACATTATGCTCCTCACCCCCAGGGTCCTCATTAAGAAATGATCACTCCGTAATATTTCCTTCAAGTTAATATTTCTATCATTTATCTGGGATTTCTGCACGTAACTATCCCATCCCACCTCAGTTTTGTATCATTTCCAAGATTTCCTGTATTAAAGTTGAAATGAAAGTCTGTAGGAATGCAAAGATAACCATCTCATTGGCCCATTCATTTTTATATCTTAGATTCTGTCCTTTTTTTAAGGGTCTGTTATTTCCCGGCACATGCTCCTACGCACCTCCTGCATCAGACTTTTCAGATCAGGGCTGATATCCTCTGGAATGGAAGGCTGCTTCAAGGTGACTGATTCGATGATGTTGAGCAGTGTCAAGCCTTCGTGGAATGGAGATCTTCTGGCGGCCATTTGGCACAGAATAATGGCAAATGCCCACCAATCCACTCCTGCGCCATATCCACTCATCAGATGAATCTAGAGAATAAAAAAGATCTTTTGTTAGATAATTACATTTCTTAGGGAAGCATTCCTGGAATAAGTTTGTACATCATTCTCACAGAAGCCTTAGGAACAGAGATGCAACATTGGGCAGGAGATCCCTTCCTTGTGTCGGACAAGGATAAACAACATTTAAACAAAAGAGGCTGGCACAAGCCTGGACCCACAAAGTAGTAAAGCCAGAGTCAGATTATAAAAGGTTAAAAGGCTTACATTTTATTCTCCATAATTAAGAACCAATGCCTGACGTGTTTCGTGTCTACCGGGGACACAGCCCATGACTAAGTGTCCCTGGTAGACACGAAACGCGTCAGGCATTGGTTCTTAATTATGGAGAATAAAATGTAAGCCTTTTAACCTCTTACAATCTGACTCCGGCTTTACTACTTTATGGGTCCAGGCTTGTGCCAGCCTCTTTTGATGTTTCCTGGTATCTGCTCCCTTCAGTGGCTGAACTACCGGGGGAGCAGGGGCCCCCGGCAGCACCGCACGCCACTGTAATGTGACAGGGTCAGTGCGTGATACGGAGGGGGGTGGGGCCCGGCTGTGCGTCACGCACCAGGGCCCGCCCCCCTCTAGGAATGCTGCTGGCTCCCTTTGCTGAAGGTCTGGGGCGGGTGCGTACAGCGGTAAGCTCAATCAACGCATTCTAATACAGCACATACTGGTTACATATTTGCATAGTTTGCATCTGTTATCTACTATTTGTCTTGTGCTTGAATGGTCGGCCCCGTGGTTACACAGCAGTTTGTTTATATAAACTATAATAGAGTGTCTGAAGCAAACGCCCCAGTTTTATTAGTGCGGGGCAACACTACATTATTTATTCATTACTAAAAACACTTTCATTTTTTGATTACTGTTTCTTTAAACAAAATAATTGAACAAAGCTAATTTACAGATGTAAATGAATTCCTGATAGTAAATAAAAGAAGTTTCTCACCTCTGGAGCCATGTAGTGGTAGGACCCTACTAGATCGTACATCTTCTTGTTGCCGAAAATCCCTTCTACAGCTAGGCCGAAATCACTGATCTTGATATGCCCCTCGGCGCTCAGTAAGATGTTTGGTGGTTTAAGATCTCTGGAATAAAGAAACAAAAGTCATGACATAGGCCTGGCAACTGTATTCAGCTATGGGTAGTAGTAATTAATAATGATGAACGTAATAGTGGAAAAGTAGTGAGGAATTAGGGCCAAGACTGAAAACTTGTACTTACCGGTGCACAATACCACATGAATGCAGATACTGTAGACCGATGATCATCTCTGCAGAATAGAATCTATGCAAAAAAAAAAAAAAAAGAAGAATAATGTAAGCATCTTTTTAATAATATAATCTTGGATTCAAATCCAATATATAAGCAAATAGTAGTTAACATATATATGAAATTCTAAATATAAATATATATATATATATATATATATATATATATATATATATATATATATATATATATATATATATATAAACAAAGCCATGTGGAGCCGGCACTCTCGATAAGATGCAATAAGTTGCCTGGGTGCACGATCAACAAACATCTCCATACAATCGCAAAAAGGGGATCAGCACTAGTCAGGTCTTAAAAATTAAACAGAATTTATTTAGTAAAATAGCAGCAGACTGACGTTTTGGCTGACTCCTCAGTCAAGGCTGAGAAGTCTGCCGAAACGTCAGTCTGCTGCTATTTTACTAAATAAATTCTGTTTAATTTTTAATTGCTGATCCCCTTTTTGTGATTTTATATATATATATATATATATATATAATCCTTGGTAACGCTGGAGCACCCACATATAAAGGTCATCTTTGGTCATGCTATAGATCATGCTAAATAAAGAGAAAAACAGGTATGGTCTTTCTTCCCCCAAGATAACACTTTATTTTTTCACTTGGATAGGACTGACGCATCAGCTTATGCATATACTTTCTACAAACTTTGTAGCTAAAAGTGTCTTTTTTTAAGAAAGTTACAGTTCAGTTGTGCAAGAATATTTTTTCAGGGGGTTATATATATATATATATATATATATATATATATATATATATATATATATATATATATATATATATATATATATATATATATATAGTAAACATAAGGTATTCAAAGGAAAAGTACATAAACTATACAACAAAAAAATTGGTTGCGCTCAAACTCTACTCCCCCCTTCTGTGAAGTTAATTTAATTGGGCTAATTGTTGCCACCGCTCACCCTGTAACTGGGTGGGCCCAGGTGCAAATGCCCTGGACCTCTCGCTTATTCAATTTATGATCACAGGCATTCAATATTTGCAGGTCACTCACCGCTTGAAGTCCCTGGCCCAGGTGCAGCGCCCTGAACCCGCAGATTTGGTAGACACGACAGTCAATAGAATCCAATATTGCATGCAATTTCACGGATCTGCAGACAGTGGTCGTTTTAAAATGGCTTTATTTCCCCAACAGATTACCTAACGCGTTTCGTCTGTCACACACGTACTCACAGGCACTATGAGTGTCTATGCCTATGAGTACATGTAATGACACATGAAATGCGTTAGTTAATCTGTTGGGGAAATAAAGCCATTTTAAAACCATCACTGTCTGCTGATCCGTGAAAGTGCGCGCAATATTGGATTTTATTCAAAGAAAATTAGAGTTATGAAATGCTAATTGCTTCTTGTACAACAGCCTAGGCCATTGCTATAAACAAATTTGCTTTTTTCCCCTCTGACATTCCCTTGGTACAACACTGTGGTGCTAACAACATAAGATTAAGTGAGTTACGTGTAAAATGCACCAAGAGTTGGAGCATAACACCTGAACAGTGCCCAATACTGTGTCTAACTAATATCAGCACAGGGGTTAGTGGTCCCTAAATGCCCAAGTGTCCCAAATCTCTCTATTCAAAGATGCTGATAGGGATATATAAAGTTTGAGGGATGGGACATACCACCTCTTTCTCGCTCTGAAGGAGGGAGAAAACCCACAAGAAACTGCACCCATTCAAATCTCCCTTTCGCATGAAACATAAAAAAACCTGGGGTGGCAAAAATACTCTAACAGGTAGGGAAGATTGGGAATAACATGCAACTCCATATAGATCTTGGGATGTCACTTACTGTATGATGTCCCTGTTCAGGCAACCTCTCTTATTTATAAGCTGTTCCAGGGTCCCTCCACTCATGAACTCCATTATAAGAAACGCATGCATCTGGTTAAATGAGAAGAGAGCGAAACATGGGAGCTGTTAAAACAAGACTACTAGAGCACAACTGTATTCGATTTTAAAGCAGAACCAAATACAGGGATCACATTTACACATTATGGAGCAAAACAATTCCAAAAAATGTAGTGGATTTTTTTCTGTCTAGTCTTGAAGTTGTTTCACAAATAAAAACAGATCAGCGCCTCTGGCAACGGAGAGAACAAGAGTGAAACAATATTTAAAGGGGAAATAAAAGAATATATCCATATTTCCCTACTTCAACACATGGTGTCTAATTGGATTATTTTGAAAATACTACAATATATTGTGCTTTTTGCTTTTGTTGTTTTGTTCTCTCCGTTGTCAGAGGCGATGATCCGTTTTTCTTTGTGAAGGAATTTTACAGTGTAGAGACTGAAGCAGGACCTGCAGGAGTTAACAGGACTAAAAAGGACTAACTTTTTTCCTCCCTTTTTCTTTTACTTAGTCTTGAAGTTGTGCCTTCTGCTCCTTCTCTCAGCACATGAGGAATGATTCGCCTAAGCAACTCCCAAAATGTATTGCCCAAAGATCTCCTGCACTGCTGAGGGTTGGTATGGAACAAGGAGAGGTTAATCCTGCTGCAGGCAGATATGGGTATGTTATGGGTTACCTTTAAGTTAACTTTTAGTATGTTATAGAAGGGCCAATTCTAAGCAACTTTTAAATTTTTTATAGTTTTTTAATTATTTGCCTTTTTCTTCTCTTTCCACCTTTCCAAAGGAAGTCACTGACCCCGTCTAAAAAACGAATGCTCTGCAAGGCTAAAAATGTATTGTTATTGCTACCTTTAACTACTCATCTTTCTATTCAGGCCCTCCCTTATTCATATTCCAGTCTCTTATTCTAAATAGCTCTTATTCTAAATGGTTGCTAGGGTAACTTTATGCCTAGCAACCAGAGTGTTGAAATGGCAAATTGGAGAGCTGCTGAATAAAAAGCTAAATAACACAAATCATAAATAAATAAATAAAAACCAATTGCAAATTGTCTCAGAATATCACACTACATCAGACTAACTCCCATATGTAATAAAAGGCACAAAGTTTGTCCAGTAGCAACCAATAAGATGCTTGCTTTTAAACAGGTGACCAGGGAATTCTACCTGCTGATTGTTTTTTTATAGGTTACTGCCCCTGGGCAAACTTAATGCCTTTAAATTACATAAACCCCTAAAAGTGATCTAGTACTAAACAGATACTACCCTGGGCTGAGTTTTTGGAGAACAGGAGCAGACACTACCGACAGGTGAGTTTTTGAAGCAGAGAAGCAGCAGCTCTGGCTAAGGGCTGAGAGACCAGAATCATTGGGGTGCCCAATTTCCTTTTAAGAAAAGAAGTATAATATGGTGTCTTAAGTAAAGTCAGTAGCAGCTTTTAAATAAGGCAAACAGTAACATAAACTGCAGGGCACTATTGGCTCTATGCTGTACCTGCGTTTGGAAAGCTCCATATCCATGGCAGAGAAAGGGACAAGCTCCAGTGATTCTGAGAGTGCGCGCCTCCGTCAGGATGTCCTCTACACTCGTAGTCTTCCGAATCACTTTGATTGCCACTTGATCTCTGCAGTTGTTAAGCGACGCCAGCATAACCTGAGAATGACAAAATAAACAATATGCGGGTTTTTTTAAGTATACACTTACAAAATGATTCTCATACAGCTACACATTAATTACACATTTTAATTAATGTAACTTTATTAATAATTACTATTAAAGCAGTGTCTGTCTTGCAAACTCTTGCCCTACCACTGAAAAATTGTGTTGTATGGTGGGCCTCTGATTCTCACCATACTTTCAATGTTTTGTGATTAGCAAAGGAGGATAACGTGTGTAATGCACTGGAATTAAAATTCTCTTTTAATATACACAAAAAAAGTGATTATTTGTATTAAAGTGTACCTCTCCTTTAGCTCCAAGTTTCTGAATTTGATGTTATAGAGTTAATTATGCTACAGGCTTAAACATACCTCCTAACTGTCCCGTTTTTAGAGGGACAGCCCCTCTTTTGACAGCCCAACCCGCAGTCCCGCGTTTGTACTGGAAAGTCCCGATTTTCTCTGCACTGAACAGGCAGAAAAAGAACCAAAGTTTCTAACTTAATTGGCTTTTGGCAGAGAGCCCAGAACAGCCACAGCTGCAGATAAGATACAAATGAGTAATTGTAACAATATAAGATAACAGGTCTCTTGGAAGAAGTTACACTCACAGTTTAAAGGGCAATTCACCTTCATTAGCAAAACAGTAATAAGAAATATGTTCAAACTTTCATAACCTGCCAAATTTTGTAAAATGAACATGGTAATTAGGGGGGGCGACCACAAAATGGGCGTGGTTTTTTCCCCTCTTTTTATTTCCAAAATGTTGGGAGATATGAACAGACACAAATTGTCTGTAGTTGTTCTGATGGCTTTGTATTTTATTTTTAAGGGAAAACATCACAAAATAGGCAGAATTGTTTTCTGTAACATACAATAGCTCCCTGTTGCTTTCTCTAAAATTGGCACATTTTTTACATGTTTATCAGTAGCTTCTGCCTGAGTTGCTTCAAATTTGCATTTTCTAAACACACCTAAATATACCGGTACCTGGGAAGCCAAACACTCACCTTTCCGAAGCTTCCTTTTCCCAGCTCCTTGTGAAACTTGTAGTTGGTGATGTTTTTAGGATTTTTAGGCATCTGAGCTTCAACACAAGGCCTACTCGCTCCACTTCTTCCTGCTGGGGGGAAAGAATATTAATCATTCAAAATGTTAACATACCCTGGAAGACACCTTTCTGTGGTGTTGAATTAATGCGAGAAGATATTTTTTTATTTATGAGCCTCTGAGCATCAGTGCATTGCTTTAAATGTATTGGAAAGTTGCAGAAACCCCAAATCTGATTGGCACATGGTTTATAAGATGAAAAGATGTGCAGGCCTGTTTGTATATATATATATATATTCCATGTTTCTAACATTCACAAGGTTCACAAGTTGTCTTAGGGCTATGGTCCCTTCTGCATTCTTAGTGATGCCCCATGTCACCACCATTACTTGCCAGAGTTCATTGAGTTTCACTGAAATATAAGCTGATGCTACAGGGCTGATTATTAAATTCTGATGCTAGTTGCACTGGTTTTTGTGCTGCCATGTAGTAAATTATCTGTATTAAGTACTAATCAGCCTTATATTGTGATATTTCTATTCTATGTGTACTGTATATTGTGAGTGGGTCTCTAAGCTCAGTAAGTGACAGCAGCACAGAGCATCTGCAGTGAATCAGCAGAAAAGAAGATGGGGAGCTACTGGGGCATCTTTGGAGACACAGATCTTTACTGCTAAAGGACTGTGGTTGCCTTGGGCTAGTACATAAATCCAAATCATAATGTACATTTCTAGCTATTTCTTTATTTAAGCTTTATTTCTCCTTTAACACATAACTATTTCTCATTTGGCCAAAAATTGTACCTACAGCAGATGGGACCAGATTGGAATGCGGTTTGCACCCCAGTATGCTGCAGTTTTTAGGGCTAAACTAGAACTGGATTTCCTATCTACTTGTACAGTACCACCAAACCACTAGCATACCTCTGCACCATTGATGACATTTTATCATTTGGTCAGACACTGAGAAAAAGCTCATCCAGTTCCAATAACAAGTAAATACTTTTCACCCAACCTTAAAGGGGTTGTTCACTCTTTACTTAATATGAAGTAGAGAGTGATATTCTGAGACAATTTGCAATTGGTCCTCATTTTTTATTAATTATGGTTGTTGGGTTATTTCGCTTTTTATTCAGCAGCTCTCCAGTTAGCAGTTTCAGCAAACTGGTTGCTAGGGTACAAATTACCCTAGCAAACATGCACTGATTCGAATAAGGGACTGGAGTATTTATAGGAGAGGTCTGAATAGAAAAATGAGCAATAAAAAGTACCATCAACAAAAAAATGTGTAGCTTTAGAGACAACCTCCAAACTTGAGGAGACTTATTATAAAAAAGACCCAGGAGCAATGGAACCCACCCATGTGGAAGGAAGAGATGCAAAACCTGCCCACACATCTTCACAATTCCTGGCACACCAGAGGTACGACCACTACACTTGCTCATCCACCAATCTGCTTTATACAATAGATGTGCTTTATGCAATAAATGTGTTTTATACAATAAACCCCATTGGTGAAGGCATTTACATTGGAGAAGATGAAGAATGCCTCAGAAAAGGGACCATTCACCACACAATATAATACACCAGTAGGAGCCAACATAGCATCTTTGCAATCAGCTTTGAAAAAGGAATTGAAATATTCTGAAAGCTTGCTGTGTTTATCATTTTAGTTATTCAATAAAGATATTGCCTGTACAACACTAGTTTTATGCTTCATATCAACAGCTTTACCCTATAAACCCATATACATAATTAAATACACAAAGTAACCTATAGTATCCAATAAGATGTCTGCTTTTAAACAGGTGACCAATAAATGCCATTTGCTGATTGGTTGTCTTAGATAACTAGACTTTCTTTTTTATTAGCACCTTTTTTTTTACATAACCTCTGTTGCTACTTATGGAAGTCCATTCTAAGGGTCAATTAGAGTGAGTTTTGGGGCGAACACTTGTTTGCTGTGCTTTTTATTTACATGAGCAAATAATAAATACATACATGCAGAAAATATGGTTAGTAAATGATACAAGCTGGAGTGGATCAGTGAGAAAGGTTTAACTGCCATGGATATATGTTTGAGGCTGCACTTTTAGCATAGATAGCAATGTCACCAGTGTTGTTGTCCACAAAAATCAATCAGAGCATTGTTTCCGTTTTCTAACGTATAGGGGACTGTTTAAACATACTTGCCGATGGGATTTTGGTGATTTTTTAACATCAATGACAGATAACCAACCTCTAAGTAGTAGAGCAGTAAATGTCCTTCAAATTATAGTCTAATATCCCTTCAGTTGGGTTTCCAGATGTAACTAGGAAAGCAAATGGGCATTCTCCATAGATCTCCCCCAACTGTAAGTTGAGCCCAACTGACAAACTAGCAGGGTGCAGGGAAACTTTCTTGGAAGGATGAGTTACAGATAACTATGAATGAAAATCTTCATAGTCATATTACAGATAACATTTGAAAATTACGTTTATGACCAATGTGGTACTTCTTACCTTCTGCTGGCTCTCGCTCTCTCTCTCTCTTCAGCACCTCTTGCTCTACTTGACGCAAGCTTTTCTCCTCCATGTTGTTACCCATAAGCTTGGTCTTTTTAGGTGCCCCTTCTGTCTTCTCCTTGATGGTTCTCTTCCTCGTGAGCCCACGGGATTCTGGAGAATTTTTGGATCTATCCATAGTTGGTTGATATATCCTGAAAATGACTAAAATATAGAAAAATCGCTTCTCACTGGGGAGACGCTGTGAAAGTGAACCATTCACTGAGACAGCTCTATGGTCAACTGTCATTCAGCAACTGTGATTTGGCCGTGTGCACGCTACTGTTAAAGGAACAGTAACACCACAAAATGAAATTGTTTTAAAGTAATGAAAATATCATGTACTGTTGCCCTGCACTGGTAAAACGGATCTGTTTGCTTCAGAAACACTACTATAGTTCATTTTAACAAGCTGCTGTGGAGGAATGGCTGAAATTGAGCTATAAGGCATAGGTTAACTAATGGAAAACAGATAACAACATTAGACAGACAGAGTTTATCTGCTATCTGCTGTGTAACCTGAGCCTTTTCTACTTTGAATGGCTGCCCCCATTGCTACACAGCAGCTTATTTATATAAACAATAGTAGTGTTTCTGAAGCAAACACATCAGTTTTACCAGTGTAGGGCAACACTACATTATATTTTCATTATTTTAAAACACTTTTATTTTTTGACGTTACTGTTCCTTTAATGACAGTTATACAGGGACATGTATTACATAGCTTCCCATGTTTAATGTATATAGCCTCATTAATCATGAGCAGTTGGCCATTTATTTGGATTTGCTTTATAAAAAAACAAGGGGACATTTTTTTACTCTTTTTATACAAATTATTTCCTTCATGGAATTAGCCACAAAAAAAAGACAGAAAACTATTATTACTATTAATAGTATTGCGTAGCGCTGTAAAGTAAATGTGATTATACAACTAAATCACATGAATTATATACATAGAACATATGGAGTTACATTCATCACAATCAATATCGGTACAAAAGGTGAGGAAGGCCCTATGCAGAAAGAGCTTACACTCTAAAGGGAAGGGAGTAATACACAAGGTGTGGGAGTGGGCAAGATCGAATTAAGTGGGAGAGAAATGTGGTACTGTATGTGGAAACTACAAGCTAGTTTAAAAGTTAAAACTGTCGCCGCTCTTAGATTGTTAATGGGAGGGTCCTCAAACTTGGCACAGTTGGTCACTGGAGGACCGGGATCAAAATCTGGAAAAGTGGGTGGAGCCAAAAACAGATTTCTTTGATGATTTCAATGGGAAAAAGTAAAATTGCTGCCATTTGCACGTTATTGATGTCATGGACCTCGAATATCACAAATGTGGTCACTGGGTGTTTGCACTTCAAATTTAGGAAAAGTGGGTGGAGCCACCAACAACCAATCAAATGTCATTCATTGATTTTCAATAGAAAAATATAAAATTGCTGCCATTTTTACATGTTAAATGTCATGATTCCGAAACCTTAAAGTGTTAGTCACTTGGTGACTCTGGTTCAGAATTAGGAAAAAAAGGGGGGGCGGGGCAACAACAGCCAATCGGATTTCAGCCATTGACCTTAATGAAAAACGCCAAATTGCTGCTATTATTACGGCGTCCATGCCAAGTGTCCCAAACTCAGCACAATTACTCACTGGGTGACTGTGGTCAAAATTTAGGAAAAGTGGGAGGAGCCAATAACAGCCAATCAGATTTTATCTATTGACTTCAATGTAAAAGTTTTAAATACTGCCATTCTCACCGTTTTAAAGCCAGAGGCCCCAAACTTGGTACAGACCATGACTGGGTGACTGGGGTTAAAATTCAGAAAACTGGGTGGAGCTTAAAACAGCCAATCAAATGTTACCTATTGCTAATCAATGTCAATATATAAGTTGCTGCCATTCTTTCACAGTTAATGGCAGGGACACCAAACTTGGCACAGTCGGTCACAGGGGGACTGGGATTCAAATTTTAAAAGTGGGTGGAGCCAAAAACAGCCAATCAGGTTTTTGGATTGCTTTTAATGGTACAATTTGATCTGCTTCAATTTTCAGTTTTAAACCAGATTCTACCAACTTTGTGTACTCTCTATGCACCAGGGGCGACTGGCCCCAACACCTCTTGCGTTTCAAAGCCAACATCTTGTGGTTTCTTCAGAAACGACACCATCTAGTTAATTATATTCTCACTTTTTATAAGCCAGCAACTCAATTCCTAGAGGAGAAGAGGGAGGACTTACAGCAAGGCAGCCTGAAGTGGCTAAGTAAGTTCCAGTCACTAATATGAACTTTAAATAAACCAGTGAAATTGTTCAAAGCAGGTAGAGGAAATATACCCGGCACTGCTTCCTTTCATTCCAGATTATGACTGGGCTTTGAAATGCTATTAACAGTACGACTAGTTAGAACATCCCTGCAGCAGTGAAGCGATGGATCAGGATCTCACATAGTAACATATTGTTGATAAAGATACTCCATATGCAATAAAATTGTGTGAAAGATGCATGAGTTTAATTCTGCATGTGCCTCTATGGAGCTACAGGTATTCAATAGAACAATAACTGGGTGGCAGTATATAATAAAAAAAAAAAAAAAATATATATATATATATACTGTATACACACATAAAGAGACAGAGTACCTGTTTCAGGCACTTACAGTTGTGCTTGAAAATTTGTGAACCCTTTCTAAATTTTTATATGAATGTGACCAAAAACATTTTCTGGTTTTCAAACAAGTCCTAAAAGTAGATGAAGAAAACCTAGTTAAACAAAAATGATTATATTTGGTCATGTATTTTTTGAGAAAAAAAAATCCAATAACATATCTGTGTTCACTTACTTTCACTCAGTATTTGGTATGACCCACTAGTGCAGCAATAACTAACTAAACATTTACAGTAAGGGGCCGATTCACTAAATTCGAGTAAAAAAACTTCGAATTTCGAATTGTTTTTTGGGCTACTTCGACCATCGAATGGGCTACTTCGACTACGACTTCGAATCGAAGGATTCGAAGTAAAAATCGTTCGGCTATTCGATAGTCGAAGTACTGTCTCTTTAAAAAAAACTTTGACTCCCTAGTTCACCATCTAAAAGCTACCGAAGTCAATGTTAGCCTATGGGGAAGGTCCCCATAGGCTTGGCTAACTTTTTTTGATCGAAGGATATTCCTTCGATCGTTGGATTTAAATCCTTCGAATCGTTCGATTCGAAGGATTTAATCGTTCGATCGAATGAATAATCCTTCGATCGTACGATCACAGTATTTGCGCTAAATCCTTCGACTTTGATATTCGAAGTCGAAGTATTTCAATTCCTAGTCGAATATCGAGGGTTAATTAACCCTCGATATTCGACCCTTAGTGAATCAGCCCCTTACTGTTGATCAGTCCTGCGCATCAACTTGGAGACATTTTAGGCCATTCCTCCATACAGAACAGCTATTGGTTGTTGGTGGGTTTACTCACATGAACCGCTCGCTATAGGTCTTTCCACAAATTTCAATTGTATTAAGGTCAGGACTTTGACTTTCCAGAACATTCACTTTATTCTTCTTTAATCATTTGTCGGTAGAACGATTTGAGTGTTTAGGGTCGTTGTCTTGCTGTATGACCCACTGTCTTTCCTTTAGCATTCCCTGGTATAGTTTGGAATTCATTGTTCAATGATGGCAAGCCGTCCCCACCACCATGTTTCAGAGATGGGATAAGGTTCTTATATTGTAATGTGTTTTTCTTCCACTCCTCATTTAAGGCAAAATGTTCTATTTTGGCTATATCTGTCCACAAAACATTCTTCCAGTATCCTTCTGGTTTGTCCACATGATCTTTAGCAAACTGTAGAAGGTCAGCAATATTTTTGGGGGAGTGCAGTGGCTTTCTCTTTGCTACCCTAACATAAACCCATTGCTGTTCAGTGTTCTCCTGATGGTGGTCTCATGAACATGAACATTCACCAATGTGAGACAGGCCATCAGTTATTAACATGCATTTATATATTCACAGTGATTCAGTTGCTTAGAAGTTACCCCGGGTTCCTTTGTAGCCCCTCAGACTATTAGACACTTTGCAGTTGGAATTATCTTTGATGGTCAACCACTTCTGTGTAAAGTAACAACGGTCTTGCTTTTCCTCCATTTGTAGACAATCTGTCTAACTGTTGACTGGTGGAGTCCTAACTCTTTAGCGATAGTGTCACGGCCGGCACCCAACACCAGAACAGGTGCCAAGTACCCTGGTCTCGGCTCGGCTTCACCAGTAGTGTGACCACCGTTGGGCTTCGGGAGGAGCCCTCAGCTTACTTGGGTGCCACCTGGACTTAACGAGGGGTACAAGGCGAGATGTTCTGGCTAGCAGAGGGGCACGGCCGGTAGATAGTCTTTTGGGCCGAAGGTCACGGTACAAATGGAGCAGGCAAGAGAATCGTCAGACAGGCAGGGTCGAGGCAGGCAGATATCAAGAATCGTCAGGCAGGCAAGGGTCAAACCGGGTAATCAAACAGATGGGGTCAGGCAGAAAGAGTAGTCGAGATGCAGGCAAAGGTCAGGATTCGGATATCAGAATAGTCAGGAACAGGCAGGGATCAAAACCGGAATAACAGATACAAATTTCACAGGAACAGACAGCACAAGGCTTCAGGAACCACCAGAATCAAGATTCTATCACGGGCACTGGCTGGGAGTAAGAATGGGCCTTAAATACCTCCAAATTTCGCGCCAAAATGTGCCCAATGCGCGCTGGCGTAATCGCACCAGCGCGCCTGTACCTTTAAGAGGCGCGCAAGCGCGCCCTAGAGAAGCAAGATGGCGCCGGCGCTGGAGGCCGAAACAGGAGTGCGGCGGCCGTCCACACCGCCGCACCACTAGACCACCAGGTAAATTTATTACAGATAGTCTTGTAACCTTTTCCAGCTTTATGGGCATCATCAACTCTTTTTTCTGAGGTCCTCAGACCCCTCTTTTTTTAGCCATGATACGGATTGGCAAATTTGTTATATGTGTGATCAGGCCTTGCTGGATCCCTGATCTTTAAATTAAACAGAATCTCTCACTCTCACTTGATCTTTGACTGAAAACACCAGCCTCTGATTTCACCTTCAGATTATATGATAATCCTAAGGATTCACTTACTTTTGCCACACACAGATGTTATTGGATCATTTGATTCAATAAACACATGACCAAATGTAATAAGTGTTGTTTAATTTCTTTAACTAGGTTTTATTCTTCTACTTTTAGGACTTTTTTTGAAAATCAGATGATGTTTTAAGTCACATTTATATAAAAATATAGAAAATTTTAAGGGGTTCACAAACTTTCAAGCATGACTGTACACGTGGAAGGATTTTGTAAGTGTTGAGTATATTGTTACCCAGTACTAACGGATTTAGTTCATGCAACAGCTGTGAGAATAGTCTCTGGTTCTTTTATAAGAGCACTTATGATTGATGTGGAGTTAAACCAGGGACCCAAAGAGGTTCAATGTGGTTCATTCTAAAGTTTTGCTTCATTTCCATTTGATTTTACGGTTTACATAATAAAACCATATAAACCCTTTCATTCTTCCTGCACTGATTCTCACATAAAGCTTTTTATTCTTTAACAATAAAATTTTTTTTTTCCCCTTCCACCTATAATTTGCATATGCAAATTAGGGTTCGTATGTGGCTGAATATTTCACGGAGGATTCAGGGGTTTGGACGAATCAAAATAGTGGATTCGGTGCATCCCTAGTGTAGAGCAGTAGGAATAAATGGTTTCATCTGTCACTGTCCCAAGGCAAAAATTTGCTTGTATACGCATTTTCTTGCCAAAATCTACCCTGCATAGGCAGATCTCATGCTTTCCTTTTAGAATGAAAAGATCAGTGGAAGAGTATAGATTGGTAACATGTCCACTAATTTTCCTTGCAGTTATCTGTAAAGCAGGTAGAGGGTGGCAACTTGAAAGAAGTCAGCCATGATAAAATGAGCAGAAGCAGTGCTGAAGCCCAAAAAGCCCTGGAAAATCATGACCGCCTGTCTCCACTAAAAACAAATCTTTTTATGAGAAGACACAGCCTGAATGTTGCGTGTTTAACAGACACACAGGAGGACTCAAGTGAGGCATCAGATACCTTAAATGGGACGGGTGCAAGTTCCCCCTTGTCTGAAACTTGTGATCTGGATTCAGGACATGAAGTTTGTCTGAGCAACCAGGAGTTATCAGAAATGACCTGGACGAAGGAGCCCTTTCCTGAAAGGACTGGTGTTAAAGAACTTCCAAATACTCATGATCTTGACTGTTCTGGAACAAACAACTGTTCTTGTGTGGCTTGTACTTTGGCATTAGAATCTTCTAGGGCTGTGGCCGGTTTTTCTAATCCGTCCTGCTCTGTAGACTCCAAAGAGGATGATTTTAATACAGTCCCTCTCTAACATCATCTGCCTTTAGTACAAAGAATTGAAACCATAGGGCTAAGGTAATCTACTGACCTTGCTGTTGTGATTTGTTTCTTCCTTTTAGTTCAGGGAATGGAGTGAAAATAACTGTGCCTAACCCATGACCCTCCAACTGCTGTTGAACTACAACTCCCTGCAGCCCTGACGGCAGAGCTAGGATTTGTATCTTAACTATAGCTGGATAATGATTGGACATTTTTGATTAAGAGCTATTTTTTGCCAAGTTTGATCTTTACTAGTAAACACATAGTTCCAAACAATGATTTGCTGATGTAGAGTTTGTGATTACTTCTTTGTCACTATATGTTGTAAGTGGATTTCTCAGATCAGAGGAATGTTTTAAATCGGACAACACTGTTTACTTAATTATTTTTAACCCTGATTTTGCACAGTTACTACAGAAAGAAACCACAAGCACAACTGTTTAGATGTAACAATGTTTTTGTGGACTGGCACTTTTGTTCATATCAAAGAGCACAGAAGAGTCCACTTTATAAAGAAGTACATCTTTTAAATATTTTGACTTACTTGATAAGGATCAGTGTTCATTAATGAAGGAAGACAAGAGAATTGAACTTGGTTCAGCTTCTGTATTAGCTCTTGAATTAAATTGCAAATCACATGTCCAGAAACATAGGAGTTTACAGCTTATATTTTTCTAAGTAATTTATAATTTTTAGTGGGTTTTCTAATGTGCCTTCACCTCTAAATACTAAAACTTAATAAACTATATTATGAAATATTTGTTCATGTCTTGTACATGCCATAAATGGTACAATATGGGGAATATTTTGAGTAAAAAAAACACTTCCTAATATATTAGAAATCATATCATCATATAAATGCAAGGATGTAGCATGCACACACCTGACATGTTTTTTTGCAAAAGAAAGATGTCAGGTGTCGACATGCTTTGAATCTGTCAGACTATATGCTTGCCCAAAAATATATGAACGATATGGCATTAACTCACCGTTTAGGGATTTTTTTTTTAGCACACACAGTAGTTTTTTATTGTCAGAATCACTTTAAGGGGCAGATTTATTAAGGGGCGAATTGAGAATTCAAATTTTTTAAATGGTCAAATTTGAGTAGGAAATTCACCAAACTCGATTAGAGTTTTTTTTTAAAAAAAATTGTATTCGATTTTTGAGATTTATCATACTCTGGCACTTAAAATCATGTGACTTTTCGTCACAAAACAAGGAAGTAAAAAAAATTTGTAGCCACGACCTTTGTGCACAGCTCTCTTTTACCCTCCCGCTCACTGATTTGCATATGCAAATCCGGGTTCAGCTGAATCTTTCACAAAGGATTCAGGGTTTCGGCCGAATCCAAAATAGTGGATTCGGTGCATCCCTAATAGTTTCCTAAAAGGACTTGCGCTGTGCTTGCTGTTTCTGCAGGCACACTTTTTTTTATAGATTATTATTCTTAAAAAATGTCATTTTAAAATGGTATGTTTTTTTTGCAATGCATACAGTGTAATATATTATTAATACCACCATTAAAATCATGGTGGTGTTCCTTTAAATGGCAATATCTTATCTATTTGTTTGCACAGCTCGGTTACCCTTCTTATATGCGGTTGTGATTTATAGCCTGTAGTGTTACTGCATATTCTAAACAGACCATAAATACAACAGGCATGCATGACGAATATACAAAAAGTACAGTATCTGGGCCGGTGCACCACAAAATGTAACCTTTATTGTCTGAGCATGTCTAAAATATGTGTCAAATGTTAGTCACACTTCTAGGAAAAAATTTTTTAAAACAAGTTCTTGAAATTTCAGAACAAGTTTGGTGAGGGAAAATGATGTGTGCAGTTCAAATAATTTAACATATAAATGGTTGATAACGTTCCAGGAGACGGATGTATAGCATAGAGTGCATACAATATTCCTCGCCTTATGTACAAGCCATAAAAAAAAATTTCTAACGAAGACTGGTTGTTTAATTTAGAAAATGTAATGTCTTTTTCAGTCATGTTCTTAACTTAAAGTAACGTCAAAAAATAAAATTTTTTAAAGTAATGAAAATATAATGCAGTGTTGCCCTGCACTGGTAAAACTGCTGTGTTTGCTTAAGAAACACGACTATTGTTTATACAAATAAGCTATTGTGTAGCTTATACTACATGATATTTTCATTACTTTAAAGCACTTTAATTTTTTGGTGTTACTGTTCCTTTAAAGAATCTCAATGCCTGTTTTTGAAAAAGCATGCAGTGCTTGAAAGCTCAATCACATCAAAGGCCTCGTTGTTTAACATCTCGGCTATTAATCAGTAGTCTTCATCTTCATCTGAATCCATTACTTTTCTTCTGTTGAACTGGAAGGCGAGAAAACACATATGAATAAAGTGATTTTATATAATGCTGCCATCAACCAGGCCAATATTCCTGTAGACTGGAGCAAAAATGTAAGATTTCTTTACATATTGGAGATCAGGATATTAATAAAAAAAATTAGATTCATACTGGCTTTCGTACAGCATTTTACTGGAGCTCAAATTTGTTTCAATAGAGGACTTTTTTTTTCCTAAGAAGTTTTTCAACAAAATTCTTGCATTCACTGCCTTGTGATATGGTTAGCATAAGAAGCCTGACATTAAATTCCCTTCCTTCCGTCTTATTTTAATGTTAGCTTGGGTAACATTTATTATGTTGTACAATATAACAACATACTTCTCTTTCAGAAATAAAATCTAAATTCTAAGTCAATAAAAAGTAGAAGCCACTAGTCCCCTTGAGTGACAACCACAAGATCCTTTACATCAAATCGTGAGGAGAGAAAAGGGAAGTAAGAGTGGGGCTGGCCATGCACTCACCTTCACTGTAATCTTCTTCTCTGTCTGCTGACTCACTTTTTCCAAAATTTCTATTAATCCATCTTCCGACAACTGAGAGGAACAGAATTTCTGTTATAACCATTACATCCCACTCAGCAATACTGAAATGAACATTTTATTCAAAGCTTAATTTAGAATAAGCTTCACATAAATAGAACATTGATTCAGAAACGGGGCATGCACATTTTAAGAATTCCATGACACGGTTTTCCATTCATTGGCACAGCGTTGCAAAACATCCCCACATTCTTAGGTGGAGTAAGTAAAAGAAAAATATCTCATTGACTGGTAGTGTCTACATAAATCTCATATGGAAATACAGCTATGGCACCTGTTATCCAGAATGCTTGGGACCTGGGGTTTCTGATAACTGATCATTCTGAAATTAGAATCGTCATACCTTAAAGCAGGGATCCCCAACCTCTTTAACCTGTGAGCCACATTCAAATGTAAAAAGAGTTAGGGAGCAACACAAGCATGAAAAAGTTCTTTGGGGTGCCAAATAAGGGCTATGATTGGCTATTTGGTAGCCACTGTGTGGACTGGCAGCCTACAAGAGGCTCTACTTGGCAATATTCTTAGTTTTTATGCAATTAAAATTAGCTTTCAAGCTTGGAATTAAAAAATAAGCTCCTGCTTTGAGGACCCTGGGAGCAACATCCAAGGGGTTGGAGAGCAACAAGTTGCTCACAAGCTACTGGTTGGGGATCACTGCCTTAAAGGGATACGGTCATGGAGAAAAACTGTTTTTAAAAAGCATCAGTTAATAGTGCTACTCCAGCTGAACTCTGTACTGAAATCTGTTTCTCAAAATAACAGATTTTCTTATATTTAATTTTGAATCGGACATCCGGTTTCCCAGCTGCCCCCAGTCATGTGACTTGTGCTCTGATAGACTTCAGTCACTCTTTACTGCAAGTTGGAGTGATATCATCATCTCCCCCCCCAGCAGCCTAACAACAGAATAATGTGAAGGTAACAGGCCTGGACGTCACAATAGGCCCTGATATTCAAAGTACACAGAGGCCCAAACAGCCCACCACCAGCCCCCTATATGGTATCTTTCTTTTGAACTATACAGCAGCCCCTCTGGCATTTGCCAGAGCCCACAGATTGCCAGTCCGGGCCTGGAAGGTAACCAGATAGCAGCTCCATAACACAAGATAACAGCTGCCTGGTAGTTCTAAGAACAACACTCAATAGTAAAAACCCATGTCCCACTGAGACACATTCAGTTACATTGAGTAGGAGAAACAACAGCCAACCAGAAAGCAGTTCCATCCTGAAGTGATTTGATGACCAGGCAAAATGACCTGAGAAAGCTGCCTACACACCAATATTACAACTACAATATTTTACACTTGCTGGTTCAGGAATGAAATGTTGTATTGTAGAGTGAATTATTTGAAATGTAAATAGTGTAATTTAGAAATAAAAATTACATCAAAAAATCATGACAGCATCCCTTTAAGTCTACTAGAAAATCATGTAAACATTAAATATACCCAATAGGCTGGTTTTGCTTCCAATAAGGTTTAATTATATCCTAGTTTGGATCAAGTACAAGGTATTGTTTTATTATTACAGAGAAAAAGGAAATATTTTAAAAATGTGGATTAAATGTAGTCTATGGGAGTTTTCTGGATAATGGGTTTCTTGTACAAATTACTATTAAAGTGTATACAGTAAAGTTGTTTTGTTTATTTTTTAATATATGTCTTGCAAACCAGGTGCATTATGCCCCTGAAATGTGTAACCTGCAACACATCATATTTTCTGTTCTGGAAATTAAACTGCGTTATATACTAAATTTAGAATGGTCTCACAACACATAAGAACACATAAAATATGTGAATATGTGATTGATGATCCGTGTCAACACATATCAACTTATGCTTAAAGTGAATCAAGTTCATGTGTGTAATAATACTGAAACACAAACCTGATACAAGGAAAGCTGGGGACTTAGCCCATATATCTGCATGTTGAGCCTAAACTAACAGAGCTTATATACCACGCCGCACTATAAGGCATAAATTTGGTCTATTTTCACTCTATTTCCCTTAAAAAAACTGTAATAGTAAAAGACATTTGTTCCAGCAAACTGTAATGTCCACAATATTCACCATTTGATAAAAATGCCCCTTGGTGTGAGAGCACAGGAATGGCAATGGAATGACATGGCAACTGATTTTATAGTGATGGTTCATACCATTTTAATAGAAACCTTGGGGGGGGGGGGGTTTAAGAATTTTGCTGGAAGCCATCTTTTCTCTGTTCTTGCTAAGAAATCCAGTCTATAACCATGCCAATCTGTTTTCTCTCTTAAGAGCCCTGGGATTTGTGGTTTTGCAGGAAAGCTAGCTCCTTATACAAGGTAGATAAGGTAACTTTGAGACAACAGTCCCAGAAGCCCTGACTTCTCGAACTGTGTGGAGTCCCGAAGATAGCAAAAATCAAGACAGTTACCACAGGACTTCTCCACCCTCTATCATTTCCTTTTCTTACTGACCTATAAAATTTGAGCAATTACATGAATTCTACTGGAAGAATTGTTCGTTTTGGCACATATTCACTTTATAACATCAATTGGACACTTATTTTAACCTAGCATAATTCAATGTTATATACAGCGTTGGGAATTAATTACTAATGATTTAATAATCTACAATTCAATTCTTTCTGATTATCTAATAACACTCAGCCACTTTTAATAGAGCACTTAGTCACTTTAAGCTACTTGTGAGGCTAAGGTAAAGAATTTAATTAACTGATTGCATTAGAACTTTATAGTAGTATATGGTTTTAAGTTACCAAGCACTGTGTATAAAGGCAACTTCTTGACTTGAAAAATATAACATTTTTTATATCAACACGTGGTGCAATCCTCCAGTTACTTCTAAAAGAATTAAAACATGTTTTAATTGAAAGAAGGGATATCACAGGAATGGTAACTACATCCTGAAGAAATGTAAGCTCCACTAAAATGTGATCTGCAACTTTAATCTGACTCAAATCAGGAATACAGTAGTGAAAAAGAGAGTGGGTCAAATATAAATATATATTTATTTTTTAAATCCGTTTTAATATGCTTTTAGAGGAATAGTCCAATAAAAAGTGAGTAAAATATACTCAAGACATGCCAAACAAAACCAGATTATTTTGTGCCCAGGAAGAAACACCCAGGAGAGGCATCAAACTGCTCAGCTCAATTGAACGAGTGTCAAAATACACTAAATTATTATAGCCGATATATCTGACCTTTAAATGTAGTGACTTTTTATGTGTAGAATTTACTGAAAGGAACCAAAGGATTGAGCACCTTTCACCAAAACAATGGAGAAGTGCCACTGCAAAATCATAGCGTGTAACATAATGTAAATTAGGAATTTATCTTTGTGACATTTAATAGGAACTTACTTTGCCACCAAGTTGTCCAAATCTTGCCATTTGTATAAGATAATTCTCAACAGCTTTGGCTTTCTCTGGTTTAACAAGTGCCAGATTATTCACTGTTTAAAGATAATAATATTGTCAATTAATGAGTAAGCTTATCAGTAAATTTCATATAATATTGGTCATTTATATAAACATAATACCATTCTAACTAGGGATGCACCGAATACACTATTTTGGATTTGGCCGAACCCCCGAATCCTTTATGAAAGATCTGGCCAAATATCGGGCCAAATCCAAACCCTAATTTGCATATGCAAATCAGCGAGGGGGACGGAAAAACAGCTGCGCATGAAGTGCGTGGCTAAAAATTGTTTTACTTCCTTGTTTTGTGACGAAAAGTCAAATGATTTTAAGAATTCGGATTTGAATTCAGATTCGCTTGAATCCTGCTAAAAATGGCTGACTACAGGATTCGGTGCATCCCTAATTCTAACAGAACAGTACTGTACAAACAATACAATCACACATTCACCAGAGCAGACTATATTCTTATACTTCATAGGCTCACCCAAATAAGGTATATGCTTTGTCATATTAGGGAGCCAGTGCTGCAGATAACATTGGGTCTCTAGAAAACAGACTGGATATTGTCAATAATCCTGTTTAACTGAACACATTAAGGTATTAGCTGTTCTGGGGTTTTTATTGCTACATTGAAAATCAGGGGTATCTATGTCTCATGCCCATTTGCAGTCCAAACAGTTCATTTGAGCAGATGGCGAGCATAGAGTTTGAAAAGAGAAGGAAATGTTCAATCCACTGGTCTGATACCCTGGGCCAGTGCTCCTGTTAGCCGATAACTGCACTGGCCCAGGATACCTGCAAGCGAATAATCCTCTTCCTTTGTTCTTTGCACAGGCTCACATGCACAGTTAAAAAAAAAGCATTTGCACTGTGCATGTGCTGATGCTGGATTTTGAAGAGGGAAGAGGATCACTCGCATGTGAGTACCCCAGGTTGCTGCTATCAGGCAAGTCATTACAATCCTTGGGGGTGTCCTAACTTTTGGCATCTCCTATGGATTGGATTTCTTCTTTAATATCTATGCACTGGTACGGATATTAAAGGGATACTGTCATGGGGAAAAAAAAATTTCAAAATGAATCAGTTAATAGTGCTGCTCCAGCAGAATTCTGCAATGAAATCCATTTCTCAAAAGAACCAACAGATTTTTTTTTTATATACAATTTTGAAATCTGACATGGGGCTAGACATATTGTCAATTTCCCAGCTGCCCCAAGTCATGTGACTTGTGCTCTAATAAACTTCAATCACTCTTTACTGCAAGTTGGAGTGATATTACCCTCCTCCCTTTCCCCCCCAGCAGCCAAACAAAAGAACAATGGGAAGGTAACCAGATAACAGCTCCCTAACACAAGATAACAGCTGCCTGGTAGATCTAAGAACAACACTCAATACTAAAAACCTATGTCTCACTGAGACACATTCAGTTACATTGAGAAGGAAAAACAGCAGCCTGCCAGAAAGCATTTCTCTCCTAAAGTGCAGACACAAGTCACATGACCAGGGGCAGCTGGGAAATTGACAAAATGTTTAGCCCCATGTCAGATTTCAAAATTGAATATAAAAAAATCTGTTTGCTCTTTTGAGAAATGGATTTCAGTGCAGAATTCTGCTGGAGTAGCACTATTAATGGACGCGTTTTGGAAAAAAAAAAAACGTTTTCCGATGACAGGGTCCCTTTAAAGCCTAGTCTTTCTTTATTTTTTTGGATTTTGGGTATTAATGTCCCTTTCTGGTCAACCAACTGTTCATAGTGCTTAGCAGTCAACAACATTACAGATGTAAGAGAGCATGGTAGCTCAGTGGGTAGCACTCTGCCTCACAGTACTACGATCTGTAAAGAGTTTGTTGTATGTTCTCTATTTGTGACTGGGTGCTCGATTTTCCTTCCACACTTCAAAAACATGCAAGAAAGTTAACTGGCACCTGATAAAATTGACCCTACTATGTGAGGGACCTTAGATTGTAAGCTGCATTGAGGCAGGGACTGATGGACTTTTAACTCCTTTTTGGGAAGAACCCAGCCCCCACATGTAACTGCTTTTGGGGAAGAACCCAGCCCCCACATGCTACCTTGCATCATCGGAGTATGACCCCACAGTTTGGGAGACTACATTATAAATGTAATCTGACAGTTTGAGAAAGAATGCATAAATCTGATTCCCCAGTTCATGAAAGAAAATATGATGTATGCACTGCAACACAAACTGTAAGCTCACAACGCTCTTATTTTTGTGGTTCCTTTTATATACTAACAGATATGTCAACTAACCCAACATTTTTGGGAGTCACCCTGATTAAAACCCCTCCTCATCCGCAGCAACATCTCTGTTGGACCAAGAAATGCTTTATTGGTGTGGCCTGGGTGGAAGAGAGGCTTGGCTGGGGATCTAATGAATTCAGGTGGACATCTTGGTAGTTAACATTTCAACAGAGGAGCGAGTCATACATCTGATTGGGTTCTATGAATAACCATGTCTTACAACAGAAATAATGACTTAACCAGTGGGGAAGAGAAGGTGCGTTAAGTGTAGTTCAAACAGAAGAGACAGGAAGATACTCACACCTGGCCCGTGCTGCCTGACTGAGAACTTGAGCCAAAATATTATTTCTCATGTCATCTTCTCTGTGAGCAAAGAGCAAAGAAATTAATAAGCTTACTTTAACCTTCAACCAAAGTTGAACATCCATATTTAAAAAAACAAAGACAAAGGGAACTATAAAATGTCCTTACAAGATTAGACATTTATGTATGTAATTTATGCAACTTTAAAAAAGAAAAAAGAAAAAGTGTCTTCCATGTTGTAGCCCACCATGACTGAATGTAAGCCTCTGGACCAGAATACACAAGGGGCTGAATGATCAAGTCATTTGTGAATGCAACTTCAGACATGTTACCCTGGGAAAAAGCTACAAGGAAGTTTGACTGTTGGACAATGACCAGTGGGACTGATTGATGCTTGGTGGTCAAACAGTACAATCAGTTCAACTGGCTGAGCTTTTGCATGACTAAAACATGCAGTGTTCTGCAGAGATGACGCCAATAGACTGCAAAGGGAGAAAAAAAAAAAACATTGACGACCATAGACTAACTAATTGGCAAATTTCCCCAGCAGCAAATTTTTGGCCAAGCGAAACAGGTTAAAATCACCCATCCCTAGATGGATCTTTCAGTGTATGTCCAGTTTTACAAGTAAGGGGTTTATTATAGAGGGGCTATAAATTAGATTTGTTTAAATAAATGCCCTACTTACATGACTACTTGCAGTAGGTGGGACCCAGAGTAAACTAAAAAGGGTAATTAATGAATTAAAAAAAAAAACAGTTCTGCACTGTTTACTACAAACCACAATGAAAAATACAGCTATAGAATGCATTTCCAACTTAAAGGAAAACTATACCCCCCAAACAATGTAGGTCTCTATAAAAAGATATTGCATAAAACAGCTCATATGTAAAATCCTGCTTCATGTAAATAAACCATTTTCATATTAATATACTTTTCTAGTAGTATGTGCCATTGGGTAATCATAAATAGAAAATTGCCATTTTAAAAAATAAGGGCCGCCCCCTGGGATCGTAGGATTCACTGTACTCACAAACATATCAACAAAATGCACCAAATCCAGGATTCTGCCTTTTTCAGCAGATTTCAGACGAATCCTTCTGTCTGGCCGAACCGGAATCGCGTGACTTTTTGTCACAAAACAAATAAAAAATGTTTTCCCCTTCCCACCCCTAATTTGCATATGCAAATTAGGATTCCGTATTCAGAACAGTTTACAGGATCGGCGACCCCCCTTCCCAGAGCTGCTTTAGAAGGTGAAAAATTAAACCTTACACTTAGAAAAACGGTCACATATCGAAAATAGAAAGTAATTGGAAAAAGTCTTTATTTCTGGTGAACTATCTGAAACCAACTCAACTGAAAAAAGTGTTGGAAGGTGAACAACCCATTTAAAGGGCACCCATCAGTAAAAAATGGTTTCCTCCACTGGAAGGACGGTCCCAATGTGGCAGCCATGCTGGGACACATACATATGAGGGGAAAAGGAAGGCAAGGTGGCTAAATACATTTATCTCTGATTTCATGGGCCAAAAATTGGATCCCACAAGGGGCCTATGCAGACTTATTGAGAGAGGACTGCATTCACAGCTTAAGTCATTGCCGAACCCCAAAGGAAGACCATCCTTTTGCCCCATATATTAGTCAATAAGCTTTGGACTTTGGTCAGCAGTCAAGTTAGCAAGCAATACTGACCTGTGTATAAGGGTCAAACACCACTTCACTAAGCCCGTTTTCCCTCATATATAATAAATGTCAGAATGGTTGGCCAAGTACAACAGGTAACAAGTAAGTTCTACCTGCTGACTGGTTGCTATATGTGATAAGGAGAGTAGCAAACCTTGCTCCTCATATTACTTATCCCCCTTTTGTGTTTAAAATGTATTTTCTAGAAGGTTGAACATTCATTGGCAGACTGTATTGCACTGCCAGCATATATCACAATTAAGGGCATTGTTTACTTTATGCACACACCTTTGTTTGGCTTCCTGTTGAGACTGATCGTTCCCAGCATCCTAAAAAATAAAAGAATAATTAATACCTGGACTATACTACATGGATATACTTAATATAATCAGTTCCAAAAGGAATGATGAAAAAAAGGAGAAGCTGAAAGTTAAGAACACATTCGTTTTGCAAACAGGGAAACCTTTCAGCTAATTTTTCCTAGACTTTCAAGAATTCAATTTCCCTGAGAAATGTATATGCAGTTTTAAAGGTATCATAATACTGAGAAAAACTACACAAATACACAATTACAAGCAATTCAAACAGCACTGCAGTAAAGAACCCACACTATGTACTTAATATGTGTGTATGCTGATTATTTATGACAAGATGCCACAAAAGCAAGTGTGAAAGCAGCCACATATGTTTTTCAAGCGAGAGACCCCCTCAGCCTGCGAAAAAATGTCTATATTATTATTAGCAACAGAATTGGATTCTTTAATTAAGCAGGCATAAAAACAAATAAAAAATACTCTCTAAGCTCGCAGCTCTCTAACTCTGAGTTAGTGAGTGACTTTTGACCCTAAGTATGCAACTCAGATTCAAAAGCACCAGTTATGACCCATGCCCCCCCCCCAAGTCACTGGACTGGTAACCAATCAGTGGAAACCAAGAGAGAGTTGGAGGAATTAGTGTTCAGGCTATTATGTTAGACATGCAGTCACTCCAGCCTTTATACATTACATTTTTTGGCTAACTAACTATTTTAGAAACATTTTTTATTCTACAGCCTATTTACCCAGTTTTTATACTGAAAAATTCCTTTAATGTTTACGGTTACTTTGAAGGTGAAATACCCCTTTAATAAATCTAAGGAGCCAGAGTTTAAAGGGGAATTATTGTGACAATTAATTTAATATAAGCTTCATCATACTTAAATAAGAAAATTTCTAAATACAATTACATAAGAATTATGTACAGTTTCTGAAATAATGAAGTTTATATTCAATGTCCCTCTCTCAGCATCTGTTTCTCTTCATTCTGTCTTCATGCAGCAGTTGGGTGTCAGATATGCATTGACAGTTACGGTAGATCCAATATATCTTATAGGGGGCTCCTTTTGCCTAGAAGATGTATTAAAGCTCACTCTATTAAAACTACCAGACATCGTGTCTCTCTACATGCAGAATTTGTGCAAAAGGCAGTTATTTTGTTTGTACTGGAATCAGTTATTTGAGTGAGCTCTAATACATCTGCTAGGAAAGGGAGCCCCCTATAAGATATATTGGATCTAACCAGTGGCGTAACTAGATATTACAGGGCCCCACAGCAATGTTTTTTCAGGCCCCCAAAATATCTAGAGGTTGACTTGTTTTACCAATATTCATTGAAATTGTATATGAATTAGGATCTAATGGGGCCCCTATACCTCCTGGGCCCCCTGCAGCCGCAGGGTCTGCTTCCTCTATAGTTACGCCCCTGGATCTAACTGTCAATGATTATCTGACACCCAACTGCTGCATGAAGACAGAATGAAGACAAACAGATGCTGAGAGAGGGATAGTGAATATAAACTTGATTGTTTCAGAAACGATGCAGGATATTTAATTTATTGCATTTAGAAAGTTTCTTATTTCAGTATGATGACGCTTATATAAAATTTTAATTTTGAAGATGGTTCCCCTTTAAGGAAGCCTTGTAACAGAATGCACATCGTGTTTTATTTTCAGTGGACACCGATAGGAATTATCCAAATGGTTATGTACTATAAAGAACCTTGCTTTTCTTGCTTTGTTCCCAGACATTCATAAGTTTAATGTATGATTTTTTTTTTTAGCCTTTTAAGGTAATGTCCTACAGTGGGTCGGGTACTTGCGCAAAAAAAAAGCGGGTACCCTGTGGAATGAGGGTAGGATTTTCAGGTGTGGGTATAAATGCTGGTCTGCGGGTTGCAGGTCTCATCTAAATTTTTTATCTTATGTTATATTGTCTATAATACACAAAAGCCATGAATGATATCCTTATAAACGGTGAGTTCTGATGTCATCAGTTATAAACGGTGAGTTCTGATGTCATTTCTGTCACATGACTTACTGAAACTTGTGTATTATAATAAATAAAGTACTCCCAGTTGCAAAATATGAGGATATTAGACGTTACCTCGGTGTTCCATGACCTGTATAAAAACACTCTGCCTTCGGCCTTGTGTTTTTATATGGTCATGAAACTCCTAGGTAACTTATAGTATCCTTATATTTTACAAGAAGGGGTACTTTATTGTCTATATATTTTACTCTGTCCCCCGCCAAATTTTGATGCAGCAACATTACTTCCTTGATGGCGATCGGTTGTGGATAAGGCAATTGCGCATCAGGGTCGGGTAGCGGATCAAAGTGGGTAAATATGCGGGTCGTGTTGCGGGTTCGGGGTCTTAGAAATTGGTTCCACACAGGACTCTATTTTAAAGGTCTTCCCCACAGTTCAGGACACAGGAAAACTTGAGGAAATGAAATCCCTAAGGAAATGGCATCACTATGAGCCCCGGACTAGTAAACACCAGTAAACCCCCGATTCTCTAAAGAATCGTTAATGAAAGAATGGTAACAACAGTGAGGCAGCAAAATGCGATGGGTGCTGATTCACTCGGCATCCCCAGGCAGCAACTGGCGACGCTAATTTGTGGGGATGTAGAGTGAATCTGTGCCTATTGCTTGTTATTACCTATCTGCTATTAGAATTCTTAAATTTTGAGTTTATTGGTAGTAAAGTGTTACTGAAAAATTTCTTTATAAACAACATTTTTTGTGAAAATGTTCTCCTGTCCTTGAATGAGTTCTCCCTGGTGAGCTGTACTTAAAATCTTGACTTTAACATCAGATGAACGCTGCACTCTTGAAAATGCAACATAAAGTTGACCATGACCAAACACAGGCTCAGATAGGTAAATGCCGACTTTATCCAATGTTTGTCCTTGTGATTTGTTGATTGTCATGGCAAATGCAGCCTTAATGGGGAATTGTCGTCGTTTAAGTTTAAAAGGTAATTCCTGGTCAGAACTGGTAAGGTCAATTCTGGGAATCAAAACAGTATCACCGCTATGGGATCCTGTAAGCACTTCTGCCTTGATAACATTTTGTCTCATGCTCTTCACAACCAACCGTGTACCGTTACATAAACCTTGCTTAGTGTTAGGGTAGGGGCACACGGCGCGATTTCGCCGCGATTCTGCGCTGGGCGAGTTGTCGCTGCGTTTTTTAAGCCGAAATAGCTTTGCTAACTTTGGCGCTGGCGTCAATGCAAATCGCGGCGAAATCGCTGCGCTAATTCACACGCGGCGATTCTTTTTCTACTGTCGCCCGGAAACGCTCAGCGAGGCAACTTCGGACGACAATAGAAAACGAATCGCCGCGTGTGAATTAGCGCAGCGATTTCGCCGCGATTTGCATTGACGCCAGCGCCAAAGTTAGCAAAGCTATTTCGGCTTAAAAAACGCAGCGACAACTCGCTTAGCGCAGAATCGCGGCGAAATCGCGCCGTGTGCCCCTACCCTTAAGGTTTCTTAACAGCATGACTATTGTTCCTACTTTGAGTATAAGATTGTGTTGTGGTAATCCAGCATTGTTGATAGTGTTTAAATATTCTAATGGGAAGTTAAGTTTCTCACTTTCGTCTTCAGAATCAATACAGTCTGTACTCAGAAAGACACAGCTTTGTCCAGGAAGTAATGCAATCACTTGGTTGTTTATCATGTCAACATCAATATTTTTTGGAGATAATATAGCCCGTTTTGCTAAAAATGGCCACCCACGCAGGTACGCAACCGGTTCCCCTCCTAGAGTGACGCTAGCGCCGCCATTAGACAAACTTGCAAAGGAGTAGCAAGATGGCCGACGCTTATACAGACTTTAGTGGGTGGATGACAAACTCGCAGAGGAGTAGCAAGATGGCCGACGCTTATACAGACTTTAGTGGGCGGATTTGGCAGTGGGCGGATGACAAAGTCGCAGAGGAGTAGCAAGATGGCCGACGCTTATACAGACTTTCGTGCAGGTACGCAACCGGTTCCCCTCCTAGAGTGACGCTAGCACCGCCATTAGACAAACTTGCAAAGGAGTAGCAAGATGGCCGATGCTTATACAGACTTTAGTGGGCGGATGACAAACTCGCAGAGGAGTAGCAAGATGGCCGACGCTTATACAGACTTTAGTGGGCGGATTTGGCAGTGGGCGGATGACAAAGTCGCAGAGGAGTAGCAAGATGGCCGACGCTTATACAGACTTTCGTGCAGGTACGCAACCGGTTCCCCTCCTAGAGTGACGCTAGCACCGCCATTAGACAAACTTGCAAAGGAGTAGCAAGATGGCCGATGCTTATACAGACTTTAGTGGGCGGATGACAAACTCGCAGAGGAGTAGCAAGATGGCCGACGCTTATACAGACTTTAGTGGGCGGATTTGGCAGTGGGCGGATGACAAAGTCGCAGAGGAGTAGCAAGATGGCCGACGCTTATACAGACTTTCGTGCAGGTACGCAACCGGTTCCCCTAGTGTGACGGTGAGCGCATCTGCCTCCCTAGATCCTAACCTTCCAGCGGTCACCGCCTGAGTGAGCAGGAAAGAAGAGGCGGCGGGAGGCAGAAGGAGACGGTGAGCGCATCTGCCTCCCTAGATCCTAACCTTCCAGCGCATCTGCCTCCCCGATCCTAACCTGTTCTGATCCTAACCTTCCAGCACATCTGCTAATCGAAGGCCGCATCTATGTCTTTCGGCTGAAGTTGCGCGCGCATCTCATAGATCCTAACCGAAGTTGCGTGCGCATCTGCCTCCCCTCCACTCGGGACATAGATAGGCCTTCGGTTAGTATATAGGATTAGGTTAGGGAATGATCTGTTTTTCTCTGTCTGCAGATGCACTCCTTTGTGTAGCTCAAATGACAGACACAGAGCCGTGACACAAGCAGAACTCACTTAACCTCCAGATTGGACTTGTCCTATTTCAGGAGTCAGAGGGAAAAGGGCAGAGCGTAGAGACAAACGCCACATTCAACAACAATTACATTTACAAATGACATTAAACCCAACAAACAAGGTTAATGGACATCGATGGAAACTTGCTGACAATTCTATGTGCTACCGCTGTGCATTCTGGGTGCAATGCTTATGGACCACTGTCAGTTATGTG
This sequence comes from Xenopus laevis, assembly GCF_017654675.1. NCBI lineage: Eukaryota > Metazoa > Chordata > Amphibia > Anura > Pipidae > Xenopus > Xenopus laevis. The sequence goes on from NC_054378.1 coordinate 51,213,734, forward strand.
GCACCTGTGCTCTCCCCCAGTGCATTACATGTCACGTGCTCAGCACACACAGCTGTCGCAATCGCTAAATGTGACGCACACTGGCAATCAGTGCTGATTTTATAGACATGTATGTGGTGGGTGTGTTTAAATGTTCAGTCTGGGATGAAGCCGATTTGGCAATGAACAAAGAGTAAGAGTGAATGGAAGTGTCACAGGGATAATGAGACGCATAGCAGCATCAGGCTCAATGCTCAGCACGTTGTCGTGTTACTGATAGATGAGAATCTGTGCAGGAGAATAAAGCGGACTCCTCACCCCATGTTTACTCTGCAGCTCTGACATGCGCTGCCTGCGAATCGCCTCCAGCTCCGGGTCCGCCATTCCGCTCCAGTCCTGGTTACACCCCAAGTCTCTCCACACTCGGCCTCCCTGGAACTGCCTAAATTGTGCGTCACGGCGTTCTTACAGCGGCACGCCTGCGCACTAGCGCCTTTCCCAAGACATTACTAGTTGCAGGCTTTCATAATCGAATGTAGTCTCTGTTTTGTGCCATTTTGGGTTGTCTGTCATCCTAGGCGGAAGCAAACAGCTTGAACTTCTGAGGGGGAAGCCTTCCTGATTTTAAAGAATTATTTTCTTCTTCTCTTAGCCCATCCCCATTGTTATGTTTGGCTCAAACACTGGGCACCCACTTACCTGGTTGGGCTGTTTTCCTGTTACACTACTGGAGCCTATGATTAGGTGTTTGTGACACAAACTGCGTGAGGCTGTGGACGCAATAAACTCTCTTCACTCTCAACTAATTGCCTGGTGGAAATTTGTCTTTCCAAAAGGTTTTCTACTCGAACATCTTAGCAAGTTAATGCTGGCATCTTAATAGGGTTGCCACCCGTCCAGAATTTTACCGGCCTGGTCGGTAAAACACCTGCCGGGGCCGGTATTACAAATTTACCGGCAATGTAGCTGCCGGTAATTTGTCATACCATTTACAAAATCCCTTGCCCACCAATGAAAACTTAAATTTTCTTCGGCTTGTGGCGATGTGGCCCCGCACCTTTTGTGACAATACCCCGTGGCCCCGCCCCTTTTCTGCACAGCCCGCCAGCTCCACCCCTTTTGCGTCTCGCTCTGCCCTTTTAGTTGGCCGGTAATTTGTTTTTTTTAAAAAGTGGCAATGGCCGTAATTTCTACTTATGTAACAGGGCAACCCTTTTGCAGTAAAAAATAAAGTGGTAAAAAGGTTAAGATAATCATAGCATGCTTTCAGAACATTTTAGTTCCTTTTTTAAGCTGATTTCGGCTGAAGCTGTGATGTTCCCTGGTATATATACTGTAGGTACTAAATACCTGTATGTACTAAATACAAAGCTCTTGAGCAGGGTCGGACTGGGCTGGTGGGACACTAGGTACAACCCTGGTGGGCCCAATCACTCTTTACTGTTACCCTGCAAGTTGGAATGATATCACTCCCCATCCATTCCCACGCCCAAAGCAGCCTATCAACAGAACATTGGGCAGCTCCCTAACACCTCTGCTGAAGGGTTTGTTTACATTTCAGTGCCCCACCTAGTAGTAGACGTGAGAATACCACCCAAGCAGGAAAAACCTTGCTTGGGTTTTGATTACATACAATGAAGCGAGAAACAATAGCTGTCTTAAAGCAATTCTGGCTCCTTCTCAAAGCTCAGAATTAGGCACAAAGCACTGAGATGGCTGCCTCCACACCAATATTACAGGCAGCTAAAAAAAATACATTTGTTGGTTTAAGAATAACATTTTAAATGTTAGAGTGAATTATTAAAATAATGGCAAAGGTTGTTCACATTTGAGATATCTTTTAGTATGATGTAGAGAGAGATATCCTGAGACAATTTGCAATTGGTTTCCATTTTTCATTATTTGTGGGTTTTGACTCATTTAGCTTTTTTATTCAGCAGCTCGTCAATTTGCATTACAAGCAATCTGGTTGCTAGGGTCCATATTACCATAGCAACCGTGCATCGATATGAATAAGAGACTGCAATATGAATAGGAGAGGCCTGAATAGAAAGATGAGAAATAAAAGTAGCAATAACAATATGGGGCAGATTTACATATGGTCGAATATCGAGGGTTTATTAACCCTCGATATTCGACTGCCGAATGGAAATACTTCGACTTCGAATATAGAAGTCGAAGGATTTACCGCAAATAGTTTGATCGATCAATCAAACGAAAAATCGTTCGATCGAACGATTAAATCCTTCGAATCGTTCGAGTCGAAGGATTTTAATCCATCGATCGAACGATTTTTCTTCGACCAAAAAATTGTTAGAAAACCTATAGGGACCTTCCCCATAGGCTAACATTGCACCTCGGTAGGTTTTAAAGTGGACCTGTCACCCAGACACAAAAATCTATATAATAAAAGTCCTTTTCAAATTAAAGATGAAATCCAATTTCTATTTTTTATTAAAGCATTCATAGCTGCTGTAAGCTCATTTAAAAATCTCAGATGTCAATCAAATATTGTCTGCCCCTCCTCTATGCCATGGGCATAGAGGCGGGGCAGACAATTACTTACACTTTCCATTCAGCACTTCCTTGATGTCACTGCTCTCCACACATTCCCCCGTTCTCTTTACCATTTAATTGTGTAGCCAGGGCATGGGGATGGACATCGGGTCCCCTATTCTGGTGCACAAACAAAATTCTGAGATGATGCAAGGCTTGTCTTAATAACAAAATGGCTGCTGCCTGCTTGCTATCATTTTGAATTCCCAGACTGAAGGAAACAAGATTCAAATCATTTAAACAGTGGAATTAAAGTTCATTTTGCTTGACTAATGTGATAATATAGGATTTTGAATAATTTTTTTGGGTGACGGGTCCCCTTTAAGTGGCGAAGTAGGGGGTCAAAGTTTTTTTTAAAGAGACAGTACTTCGATTATCGAATGGTCAACTATTCGAACGATTTTTAGTTCAAATCATTCGATTCGAAGTCGTAGTTGAAGTAGCCAATTCCATGGTCGAAGTAGCCAAAAAAACCATTCGAAATTCAAAGTTTTTTTTATTCTATTCCTTCATTTGAGCTAAGTAAATGGGCCCCTAAATGTCTAGCCTAACAGCATTTAGAAGGGGTTGCAACGCCCATTTGACAGCTGCAAGAGTCAGAAGAAAAAGGCAAATAATTATTAAACTATAAAAAATAAATAATTAAAAGCAATTGAAAAGTTTCTTAGAATTGGCCGTTCTATAACATACTGAAAGTTACCTTAAATCCCTTTAAGTAAACGAAACACATTTTTATGGCAGGAAAGGAAGCCATGTTTTTCCCCCACAATGCATTGTAGTTCTTCAAAATTCTAGCACCTACCACATTTGTGAACAATATATCAAAATGTATGCATATTTATGAATGCATAAGTTACAGCTAACATTATCAGATCGGAGCTGGCATCACTTTCAGCTTGCCGATGCACACAGAGTTAATGATGGCATTAGGGTGCCATTCAGTTGGTGGTTTTCTCATGATAAACCATAGATAGATCATTTTTTAGATCCAACTAAATCAGACCCCACATTTGCAAGCATATTTCAGTGAATCAGTTCTAATATGCAGATGCAAGTCTGGCTCACACCACTAGTTGTCCTTGTGTTCTTTTTAACTTGAAGTTACAACAGCAGTGGCAAGCATTTTGATTCTGTTAATTCAAGTGGAAGCAAAGCAAAACAGCAAAACTATTAGAGATTATTTTTTTTTTTATTATTGGTAGTGAACATGCTTGGTCCTAAGAACAGCTGAATATGGCTGAGACCCTAGAGAGAACAGAAAATACTCTCCTCACCTCTTCAACCTTTAAATGTAGTGGCAACAGCATGTAACCCTAGGTAATTGTATTGCTTTTTCATAGGCAGAAGTGGTTATTTGTCCTTTAATTGAGGACTCAAAGGACATACGCACAGGAGGTCTCAAATAAAGCTTCACAATGATTGCATGTTGAGTTGTGAGACCCTGCATCTTTGTTGACTGCAGTGCAATGGATTAACCCAAGTCAGTTCTTCTACATTCTTTATGACCAATATCCGGAGCTAAATGGGCGTTCTATCTTAACAAAATGTGACCTGAGAGAGGGCTACTGACATTTTTGTGGAGATGACTGTTGCTTCTTACATAGGCATGGCACTCAGCATTCAATATTACAAAAGAAAACACACCTAGAGCTTCCCAACCAGGAGTAGCCAACTTTTAATATTCCAGGGCAACCAGCATTTTATTAAGAAAAAAAAAATAGAAAGAAAATGCATTGTAATACTGACACATTCCTCAGAGCTTCATGGGTCAAAATTACTTGCCAGTTGTCTGATGATGTTAAGAATGAAAGACACTAATATGAAATTATACAGATCTTAAAGAAAGCACATTATATAAAGTAGTCCTGTATATTTTTCTATTCCATTTTCCACTTGTCCCACACTGCCTCTTTTCCGCTGGTTGGAATCAAAAGCTCTTTAAATGAGCAGCATTTCTGCTGGATTCAGGAATGAGAAATGCTCATTAAACAGAAAGCGGCAGTTTCCACAGAGCTGCACACCAGACCCGCTTTGTTTATAGATGGAAATCTAATTGCATTTAATGTTCCTGCATTGCACTGCCATCTCAGACAGCCCATACCTTACTAGTAATATACTTGCTTGGCACTGTATTTGAGCAAAACAAACTAATCATTATCAATGTACAATCTTCATCCTCAGCGCTCTTGTCACTGGCTATGTATTTACCATCACAGCATATAATAGTGCAATTATTTGTATTACTGTGAGCGTCATTCTTTGTTTATTTCCACTCAATGGATTTTAGCTAAGGCTATCCTGAAAAAAAGTTGATTATGCCTCTAAAGCTGTAGTATAACTAACATATTTATTATTGTTCAATTGAAAAATGTAATGCTTTCATATAAATAAAGCCCATACAATCTTCTCTGCAGCGGCTTGTAGTTTTTGAATTCTTATTTACGTTGTGCTACAAAATAAATAGATAAATGCAATACACACCCAGGATGCATTTGGTGTGCATAAATTAAGGGGCAGATTTACATAGGGTCGACTATCGAGGGTTAATTAACCCTCGATATTCGACTGCCGAATGTAAATACTTCGAATATCGAAGTCAAAGGATTTAGCGCTATTCCTACGATCGAACGATTACAGGTAAATCCTTCGAATCGAACAATTCGATAAGGATACAGTATTCCTTCAATTAGAAAATTGTTAGGAAGCCTATAGGGACCTTCCCCATAGGCTAACATTGGCCTCGGTAGGTTTTAGGTGGCGAACTAGGGGGTCAAAGTATTTTTTAAAGAGACAGTACTTCGACTATCGAATGGTCGAATAGTCGAACGATTTTTAGTTTGAATCGTTCGAATCTAAGTCGAAGTAGCCTATTTGATGGTCGAAGTAACCATATTCGACCATTCGAAATTCAAAGTATTTTTTCTTCTATTCCTTCACTCGAGCTAAGTAAATGGGCCCCTAATAATACACAATAAAGAGTCAGTGGCAAGTTAAAACGACACCATCATTCACAAAATGCAATATTTTGTATTCAAAGCCTAAGCAAACGTGTATGATGTAGTAGAGTTGCGAAGTGTTGGAAAAAGGTACAGTAGTTAACATAAATTGTGAAAAGCTTACAGTTTAGCCAATAGTTTAACTTGGGCTTGAACACAGTAGTGATTCCACATTGCTAATGTGTTTCCTTGCTTTCTCTCAAAAGGCTGCAGTCCGGCCTTGCTTTATAATTGAGATTCTATTTTTTTCATAGCCGAACATTCTGACATGAATGTCATGGATTAGTTCTGAATCTGAAAAAAAAAAAGTTAATGGGATTTTAAAATAGGCGAAATATGGAACTCCTTAAACATTGTAGAGTTGTTATACTGTGAAGATTCTTCTATGCTTTGTCCATGTTAAAAATAACTCAGTGTAGTATAATTAAAGTGAGCCTCATGCTGATGTTAAAGGGGACCTGTCACCTAGACATAAAAAGCTGTATAATAAAACATGAAACCCTAATTCTTTTTTTTACTTAAAACATTCATACCTGTTATAAACTTCTTTAAAAGTCTCAGCTGTCAATCACATTTTGCCACTATAGCTTATGCATAAGGCAGGGCAGGCAATTACTTTCACTTTCCATTCTGCACTTCCCAGAAATTGCTGCTTTCCTATTCCTGTCTTCTTGCTGTGGTTGTATATTTCATTTTTTTCAATAATTTTTATAGTGTAGGGGAAGTTTTTATTGCTGGACTAACAGCATAAAATAGGATTTGGAATTATTTCTTAGGGGCAGATTTACTAAGGGTCGAAGTGAATTCGAGGGAATTTTCAAAGTAAAGAAATTTGAAATTCGAAGTAATTTTTTGGACACTTCGACCATTGAATAGGATACTACGGGGCACATTTACAAAGCTCGAGTGAAGGATTCGAATTAAAAAAACTTCGAATTTCGAAGTGTTTTTTGGGCTACTTCGACCATCGAATGGGCTACTTCGACCTTCGACTACGACTACGAATCGAACGATTCGAACTAAAAATCGTTCGACTATTCGACCATTCGATAATCGAAGTACTGTCTCTTTAAGAAAAACTTCGACCCCCTACTTCGGCAGCTAAAAGCTACCGAAGTCAATGTTAAGGTCCCCATAGGCTTGCCTGAATTTTTTTGATCGAAGGATATTCCTTCGATCGTTGTATTAAAATCCTTCGAATCATTCGATTCGAAGGATTTAATCGTTCGATCGAAGGAATAATCCTTCGATCGTAGGATTAGCGCTAAATCGTTCGACTTCGATATTCGAAGTCGAACGATTTTAGTTCCTAGTCGAATATCGAGGGTTAATTAACCCTCGATATTCGACCCTTAGTAAATCTGCCCCTACAACTTCGAATTTACTTCGACTTCAATTCGAAGTAAAAATCGTTAGAATATTCGACCATTCGATAATCGAAGTACTGTATCTTTAAAAATACTTCGACTTCAATACTTCGCCAAATGAAACCTGCCGAAGTGCTATGTTAGCCTATGGGGACCTTCTACAACATTTTTCTAAGTCTTTACACATCGAATAAAAATCCTTTGATCGATCGCTAAAATCGTTTGAATCGTTCGATTTGAACTATTTAATCGTTTGATCAAACAATTTTTATTCGACTGCAGGATTGCCAAATTTGTTGAAAAAACTTCAAATTCGATATTCAAATTTGAAGTTTTTTAATTCGATGGTTGAACTTCGAAATTCGATCCTTGATAAATCTTCCCCTTAAAGTCCCAGGTCCCCTTTAAATACAAGGCATATTGCACCTCTGTGATAGCAATCAATACACCAAACTGTTGCTATAGTATACAGATCTATTAGCACTAGTGATTTGGGGAAATAATATGCAATCCCATTTAGGCAATATACTCTTTGGTACAAAACAGTAGTGGGTAGTAATTTTACTGTGTTTTACTTTTAACCTACTAAAACGCATTACACAATACAGGTATGGGATCTGTTATCCAGAAACCCATTATGCAGAATTTCCTTTTTCTCTGTAATAGTAAAACAGTACCTTGGGCCTGATTGAAACTGAGAGGTAATGAATCCTTATGGGAAACAAAACCGGCCTGTTTATTTAATATTTACAAGATTTTTTAGTAGAAGGTATGGTATAAATATCTAAATTACGGAAAGGCCGCTAATGTGGAAAACCCCGGGTGCGAGCATTTTGTCCCATACCTGTATAATTTCTATTTGCTTATCATGAATTTGATTCCCGCCTATACATTTTCATGTGATAAATAACAGTTTCTCATGGAACTGAATTAGGTTCTACATAAGGGGCAAATTTACTTAAGGTCGAATATCGAGGGTTAATTAACCCTCAAAATTTAGACTGTCGAAGTTAAATCCTTCGAATATCGAAGTCGAAGGATTTATCGCTATTCATTTGATCAAACGATCGAACGAAAAATCATTGGATCGAACGATTAAATCCTTCGAATCGTTCGATTCGAAGGACTTTAAAGCATCGATCGAACGATTTTTGTTCGACCAAAAAAGATAGCCAAGCCTATGGGGACCTTCCCCATAGGCTAACATTGACTTCGGTAGCTTTTAGGTGGCGAACTAGGGGTTCGAAGTTTTTTCTTAAAGAGACAGTACTTCGACTATCGAATAGTCGAACGATTTTTAGTTCGAATCGTTCGATTCGAAGGTCGAAGTAGCCCATTCGATGGTCGAAGTAGCCAAAAAAAACATTCAAAATTCGAAGTATTTTTCCTCTATTCCTTCACTCGAGCTAAGTAAATGGGCCCCAACATATACATATAACCAATATTTTCTTCTAATTCTGATTATCATATATCACTTGTATTTAGCAATCCATCTTACTATATACTTTACTCTTAATGGCACAATTATCTAGACATTTAACGTCAAAACCAGAATTATTAATTAATGTGTGTCCACCCATCTTCTGCCTCTACTCCCTTATAAGTCTTTGTTGTAGAACAACAGTGGTGAGAATTGCTCCCATACTACCACCGTAAATAGGTGTTGATGTGGGGCAGTCAGCCCTGTCTCATATTTGACATTGCAGTTAATTTCACTTGAGTTCACTTTGGCTCAGTTCTCAGCAAATGAATACTGTATAGACCATGTTTTCTGCTGAATCAGAAAAGGGTCTTTCCCAAAACAGTTGTCTCAAAGTGCACAGAATTGCTTTCTCTGGAACCAGAGGCTCTAGCCCAAACTTTAAAAACAGCTTCACACTTTTATTCCTTCTCCATACATCTTTACAGACTGCATTATATATTCTGCCCCACCAAACTTTACAGCTGGGATTATGCATTCTCCTGACAATGAACCTAGATTACCTTTTCAGATGACCAGGTCCTGAAGTATGATGCCTTTGTAAGGACCATCTGGGATTTGAACACTTGGGACTGGGGTTGTTGGACTTTAAGTGCACAGTCAGTGCACTTACCAAGTGAGCCACTGGAGGCTCTTGGGGTTTCTCCTGATCCTGTTATAGTGATCCTGTATCTTGTTATGTTTCCAGTGTGTCTACTCCCTGGTCTCCTCCCTTCTTGTTATTCTCATGTGTTTTGTGTTTTCTAATCAGTTGCCCTTTATAAACCACGCCCTGAGCCTTGCTCAGGGCTGAATCATTGAATGTATTCTGTTTGTTCCTGACCTAAACCTTGAATGTGTTTGAATCTGAATGTGTTTGGTTTTGTTCCTGAATCTGTTCCTGGATTTTCCAAGTTCCAAGTTCTTGAAACTTGTTCCTGTGTTTTTGTTCCAGCTTTTCATTGCCTGCCTGGTAAAGACTTTATTTTTGACCTGTTCCTGTTTTGCTTCAGTTCCATTAATGCCTGTATATTTCACCATGCCTGCTTCAAGTATTTGTGGCTTTTTTCCCTGGGCTTCCACCACACGCACTACCAAGTGTGAATTTAACTCCTGTTGCAGCGGTTTCCCGCTGTGAACATTACAGCCTTATTCCAAAGAATGCATTTCAAAGCTCCAGAGTGTAAAGGCAGTGGTATATTATGTAAGTGCGCCACTGCTCACCAATGGAAACCATCATTTTAGGCTAGTCTTTGTTCTTGTTGCTTTTAGAGACAGTGTGGAATACAGTAGAAACTTGCATGTGCTCCAGTTAAGGACATTCCATTTTTACATACTACATGCAGCTGTCCTGAACTTTTTCCTATATATTTCTCAGTTAAGTTGTTTATAGTCGACTGTGGCTCGTCTAGCAGGACAGAAACTTGTCCAATTTGATTGTTGGAGAGGTGGCATGCAAGGATGGTGCCACATGAAATTCACTGAGCTCTTCGGTAAGATCCATTCTACTGCAGATGTTGCTGGATAATACATGGCTGGAGGCATTATTATACATTTATTTGAACAATAGGTTTGACCTAAAAAAACAAATTCCACTACTGAGAAGTTCTAATTATTCTATCATACAGATTATTACTAATGTATTCTGACTTGTACTGCACAGTCTCATGAATGCGCCTGCATGTCTCAAGAATTCACATTAAATTCATGATCATGATTCTATACCAGTCATCATCACCATATACTTCTTATTATAATCACTCCATCCTGACTATTCTGTGAAACACACTATGATACCTGTATCCTATTCAATTTCACCTTTTTATCTAAATCATTCACACCCTATTATAATCATGATATCAATGTTCTCTACACGTAGTGAATTAATTATCTCCCAGGTACTTTCACCCTTGAATTGCATGCAATAAAATGACTTCTGTTCTTCACCTTTCCTTACTCTAGGTCCCTGATTGACCCCACCATGCCCAGATGCCCCTGACCATAGACCATACATTTATTATACAAAACAAGAAAAATAATTAGAATATGTTTTGTACTATTATTTTTATTTTGTGTGATGTGCATGCAATGCATATGACAATTCCTCATTCAAATCGCTCTTACACACCAAGAAATAAGTGCTATTGAATATGCTATATGTTTTGTCTTTGACTGGTATTAATGGTATTACATTTACATTAAAATGTCCCTCTAGTAATAAAAGTCACTTTGTTGCAATGAGACCTTGGGGATGCTGGCATATTTTTTGCACATGACTTCCCAGTTATATTTGCATAGACTAATAGTTTAACACCATTTTTATGTTCTCAGCTGCAATGAGGATAAGTATCGTGCACATTATGTATGATTTCTTATTTCAAAGACAATCTGTTGTGAACTGTATAACATTCATATAATGGGAAAGAGGGATTTTTTCGTAAAGCTATACACTTTCTTTTTTTTAGAACAGAGACACATAATAAAGAAAGAACAAAATAATAGTTTAATCCACAATATTTTATACTGTATTTGTGCACTATAAAAGAAAAAATATTATCATAATCATATTCTCATTTCTCATGCTCTTTATTATTTTTTTTTATTTGCATCATAAAAACAGCTTGCAGAGTCAGTCCTTGCATAAATAGCTCCAGTTTTTAGGTTCTGTACGTTGCAACAAAACATTATGCTACAAATTGTGAAATAAAAAATAAATGGAAGATAAACACTACTTCCAAACAAGGTTTAGTTGACATTTTTCTACTGCAACTGAAATAGAGGCAACAAATCTGACTTTAAATTGAAAATTATTATTATTATTATTATTTTTTGCACTTGATTCTCCAAATTCATACACTTTGTTGGCAATACACCAGTTCCTAACAAATTACATTTTATTCATAGAAAATTGCATATATTCTATGGAGACACATGCAGCTGCAGAGTCAGACACGGCAGCTTCAACACATGCATACAAATACGAATATACAGATACACAGGGTTTGAGATACTGTATTATGGATAAGCAAATGTTCTACTGAGCATATTAAGGAATATGAGGTCTATGCAAGAGTCCTCTATGAGTCTCACCCCCACATCATCATCTTTTCCAAGGTGATGTGAATCAGTGAAACAAATAATATACAGAGTTCTGCTTGATTCCAGAAGTGACACCACTATGATATCACATCTGGGAGAATTGCCAAACATACAGAAAAATTGTAAATTTTTTTACCCTGCCATTTCAAGCCTTACATCTTTTTACCTATTATCCATTCCTACAGTAAAGAAATCCTGTTGATGTTCACAGTGAAACCTTCTCACTTCTAGTCTCCAGGGCCCATTTACTAACAATCAAATTTAGATTTTTTTTCCATGAATCATGAACAAATTTGTGGTATATTATATATATATTTCTAAAAATCTCTAAAAATTTGAAATGTATCAAGTTAAAAAAAAAAACACGAAAAGCCTTTCATGGCAAACTATCGCCAAGTAAAAGTTGCTGAGGTGCTATAGAAGTCAACGGGAGGTGTGCTAATCCTATTGGACCATCTTTAAACCAGTCAGAATATTAGAGGTTTTTAACTTTTTTTTTTGCTACAAATTGTCCAAAAAACTCTGTGTTTAGTTGTGAATTCAAAAACCTCTAAGATCTGACCTTTAATAAATAAGCCTCCAGGTCTATGTCCTTAATTGTCATAGGACAACATTAGGTAATTCATTTTAACTGAACTGTATATATTTGTACAATATGGCATAGCCACTCTAAGATAACTCTTGTTGAAGAGGACAGCTCCAATTTTTCATATATTATAGTATACAGTACATGAATATAGATTAGGGTTTTATGTTTTATTTGTCTGTGTATGGCCACATTAAGGATAATTTTTATAGGCAATGTCTCCGTTCTATGCTGACCTTGCAAATAAAATCTCCAAGTAGATGCAAGGGGTCCCTAACAGTCCTACACACTGTTATCTGGCTGGTTCTGCCCTCCTTCACTTTATTAAACATTGGGGAAAAGTATCCCAAATTTTGAATGCATTTCTGATTATTAGATCTTCATCATGCTGACTTTGGGAAAGGGTGTTTTTTGAATATGTGATCTTGGAGCAGCAGTTCCATGGAGCATTCACTTGTGAGAGATGCAAGCAGGATTTTGTGGTGTTTATACAAATGGCCTGCAGGTGTCACTGTCTACATGAGTTACTGTGCATACTTCCTGTCAGCTTAAAAGTGTAAGTAAAAAGTTACTGTTGTGTAATGCCTGCATGAATCTGCTAATAAAGCACTGTTATACTGTACTCATCCTCTGCTACCAAAACATAACAGGTTTCCTCTTAGAATCTAATTACAGAATCTAAGTGGGCAACGTGGAGCATTGAGGGGGTCTGGGGGTAGGATAAGTGGTTCACAGAACAACCACTGACAGGGGCCAGTGGAGTGGAGGATGGAGAAGGGACAGTGGCAGGGGCATTTCTGCCATGAGGCAAGGTGAGCACCTTGCCTCGGATGGCAGCTCCCCAGCAGTTACCAGGGGCGGTAACTAGTGATATCGATGTGGCCCCCACCAGACCCCCATTGGCGATCTGAAGCTAAGCGCGACGGGGGAAGCATTCTGAACACCGCCTCAGACGGCATTAATACCTGAAACGCGCCTGAACAGTGGAAGCATGTAAAGTCATGTTTGTCACAGTTAAGAGGGAAAAGAGGGGGCAGAAAGGCAGGGGAGCTAGTCCACAACTTGTCAAAAATAATGGATTAGAAGACACCATGGAGGACATCTCTGAAGTAGCAAAGATGGAGTAGGCTGACTCTCTAGGTCTCTAATACAGGTGGGGGAATGAGTGTTAAGAAGGAAAGGCAGGTTATAATTATAGGGGTTTGGTTATTAGGAAGATGGAGGGGGTAATCTGTCTCAGGAACCAGTCACTTTCCCATAAGTGATTTTTTTTTAATAGCCTCCCTTAATCTAAGGGCAGATAGTAATTTGGCCACTGCTTTTCTATTGAGGGGTTTGGCAAATGTTCCAGGGTCTCCTGTCTGTGTTTCGTGTCTCCAGTAATAGTTTCTGCAAATCCCTGCGCCAATCCCATTAAAATCCCTATATACTAGAGAGGCTACAATATCCATGTATTCCTCTATTCCTTTCTTTCTCTTTCTAGCATAATCAATTTATAATCCTACTTCCCATAACAGCCTTGAATCTATAATCCCCCTACAATTAACCCCCCTTCTCCTAATGCATCTTCTTCAAGTCCCATCAGTGTTTTCTCCTATTAACTCCTTTCTCTCCAGGGGCAAATTTACTTACCACCGAAGTTGCGGCAGAATTGACTTTGTCGCACTTCGCCAGGCATAGATTCGGCAGGGCTAAGGAAATTCACTAAGATCTGAAGTTGCGATCGTTTGCGAAGTTGCGCTAGCGATGTTACGATCAGTGGTTCGAAGATACGCTAGTGATTGCAAATATGCATGCGGCGTGCAGTTAAAGTACAATGGACATATATGTAGCAGCAAATACATTACACTACACAAGCCTGGGAAAGCTTCATAAAATAAAATAGAGTTGTTATTTTGCCCTATACATGTGCCCACTGTATAGTTTAGGTGCCATATGTTAGGAAATGTAGTTTTCCCCTTCACATATATCCTTTTTTTTCATACTGTTTGTGTATTAACAAGACCTAGGAATCTTTTACAACAAAAATGTTTATGTGTTAAAGTATAAACTGAGTATACTGTACCAATATAAAGTGATATGGGAAAAATAAATTGCCTTCATGGCAAATCAGAAGCTGTTGCATTTTATTTAATTAAATTATTATAATCTCTGCAGATTAAATGATTATAATCTCTGCATCTAAACTGAACCATAGCACTTTCTCATGCACTTGGTATTAATCTCCACCCACAGGAGGGGAAGCTAACGCCATGAAGTTCCCTAATTCTCCAGCTTTGCTGCCTTACGCTGCATGCAGTACCCAGAGAAATTGTTAAAGGAGGAGAACAGAGACATACAGTGGAGCAATTTTTACTTGCAGGTGATTACATTTTGTTTTCTTTGCTGGAAGGATGCACTATTTTCACAGAAGCAGCTTTCTTATTAGCATTTTCAAATCTACACTGCTGTCAGCTATGGCATTTTTTACTGCCGCAGGAGATGGAGCTAAGATAAGAAGACCTGTATTCTCTGTATCTGTACTGGATAACTGGCCCATAAAAACAAAAGTAGATGCTATAAATATCCACCTGAACTGAATCAATCAAGAACATTGGTGCTCCATGGTTCCAGGGCGCAAGTGGCACTTACAACTGCTAGGGGAAGATCTCATTTTGAAATTTATTTCCACCACAGGTATGCTCAGCTGTCTCTTAAAACCACTCATATATTGGATAGGGAACTGAAATTCATATATATGTTCTGACTGGGAATATGCTGCAAACTTTGCCTCTCACAAGAAAACATAGCTGCAGAGTTGGCTTTCGTTATTGTGCACATTTTGGATGTTAATGACGATGCTCCCCAGTTTACCCCACTGAATGTTACTGATTACAGAATAAGATGAAATTACAGGACTAAAATCTGTAGTGTACAGAGTCAGTGCAGAGGATGCAGATCAATGCTAACATTTTGTACTTCACAGATCCAATGAACGCCTACTTCTTTGTCATCCCTAAAACTGGACAGGTGATTATGGTAGAATTTATTTTAAATGTTAAGAAACCAATCATCTAACAATCTTACAATCTTTGCCAAAGATCATGGGCAGCCACCTTTGGTTAGTGCACCTCTTGAGGTAGAAATTTGCCCCAGGGTCAAGACATTTTCTTTACTTAAAAGAGGAGATTCTTACCTTGGTATCCCGAGACAAAAGAGGTCACCTGTGTTGTCAGATTCTTATTATGCTGTCTCTTTACCTGAGCATGCTGCTGTGGGCACAGTTTTATCAACACTGGTTCCTAAAAACTTTAATGCCCCATTGTTTGAATTGATATCACCTTCTGTGGATTCTCCCATTACAGTCAACAGAGAAAGTGGGCAGATTACCTTGTTCAGGACCTTGGACAGAGAATCAGCTGGATGTCTCATCAAAGTGCTGGATAGGACGGGTAAGAAAAACTCTCATATTGGCCACAGCTTCAAGTTGGACGAAGGCACACCGCTTCTTCAAAATATGTGTATGTGCTTTTGTTTGCTGAATGCTGTGCCAATAGGCATGCACAGCAATCTTAGAATAAAATCTGTATGTGCATACACTCTCCCAAGCCAATGGGGTGCACCGAGGAGACTGATAAAGATGGTTGTGGTCCGCAAACAATACCCCTGGCTGGCTGGTGTGTCAGCCTAGGGAAGCAAATAGAATCATTTACAGGTTATTAACAACTCCCCCCATAACAATTTTATCTTTCCATCTCCTTTAGTAATAGAAATAAATTACTGTCAATTATAACGTTAAGGGTGATAAACGAGTTAAAAATCTGAATAGACTGGGAAGGTATTGTGGTTGTTGTAGGTTTCTAGCCTTCAGTGGATTAGCCTTTGCAATATTTTATATTAGCATGGTGTATTTTAGTGGTGATGCTGAGAAGAATTGTACTGTAAACTAAGACAGACCTGTCCGTGTTTTTAAGCAAATTGGCATTGTATGTTTGACATATTTACATGTTCTTTAAAGAAGTACTTGTGTTTAATCCATCTTTTAACCCAGTACAGGCTCTTTATCTAATTTTATATATGTCCATTTTTTCAGTGAATGTTTGTGTCTCTGATTTTTAGAAAATACTACGCCTAATTGCACACAGTTCACTATTTACTATAGGTGGCAGCATCCCACAGGTTACTAGGGCAAAAAGACATTCCCGGTCAATTTTAAAGCTGAAATTTCATTTTCCAAAGCAGAAGTTGGCTATTCTAGTGCAGAGAGAACAATCACGGTCTCTGCACTGGTGCTGTGGTCCCTCCTTAACCCGTCCTGCTGCTAAGAAGTTATGTGCAGTTTGACACTATTGGGTGGGTCATCTCAGGGAGGCAGTGAGGGCAGAATCGTTTTTTGTAATAATTTCTCATTCCCTTACTTCTGGTGTCAGAGGACTGCCAAATGCGGGTTATATCATGTTGTATTTTATTGGACTTTCAGCTAGCCATTACATACAGCAAGAGAAAATGTATAAAAGGTGACAAACCATTATTACAGTCTTGTCCACAAAAATGTATCTAGACTACAACTTCCAGCATACTCTTCTCCCAGTATGCTGGGCGATTTCTAACTACATTTCTTTTTGCAGAACTCCATACCCAGTACAATAATATCTCTTGCCTTCTATGGACACTCTATTCTTCATGTAACTGGGGAATACTTGTTCATCTGTAATAACTTTTGATGAGTCTAATTTGGACAAATATGGGACTCAACCGGGAATGTTTCAGAAAAGATTTATGTCCCCTTGAAACCTACATGATAAAATTCTCTCTCTAAGTAACATGATTTGGCCTTTCAAGTAAAAAGTGAAATATTTTGAGAATTCCTATTGTTTTGCACACTAAGGGGCAGATTTATCAAGGGTCAAAGTGAATTCGAGGAAATTTTCGAAGTTCAAAATTCAAAGTAATTTTTTGAATACTTCGACCATCGAATAGGATACTATTTACTTCGACTTCGATTCGAAGTAAAAATCGTTCGACCATTCGACCATTCAACCATTCGATAATCGAAATACTGTCTCTTTAAAAAAACCTCGATAATCGAAATACTGTCTATTTAAAAATACTTCGCCTACTTAAACGTGCCGAAGTGCTATGTTAGCCCTAGGGGACCTTCCAGAGCAATTTTCTATGTTTTTTAGATTCGAAGGAAAATCACACAATCGTACGATAAAAACATTTGAATTGTACGATTCGAAGTACGATCATAGTACGATTGTACGATGAATAAAATCCTCCGACTTCGAATTTAAATGTCGGAGGATTCTGCTTGATGGATGACCCTTGATAAATCTGCCCCTAGGGGTTATGAATATTGTTTTTCTTAATATTAGTGTTTGCCATGTGCTACTCTCTTGTGTAATAGTGTAATAACTATGGGGGCCATGCTAACCACAAAAACTTTTCCCCAGGAATGGCGGCTATACCTGGGTTAAACTGGGAAGACATAGCTACCAATATAGGCCAAGTTGGTAGCTTGTTGTGTGGGTGGGGCTTAAATATCAGCCTGTTTGATCAATTGGGCAAATTTGGAAGTTCTCTCAAATGACCACATGGTTGATCTCTCCCAGGAGTCTGTTACAATTAGATTTTTCTGCCAGGGTCAAATAATGAGCTTATGTATACAAGTCATTGTGAAACATCAAATGTTTTGAACCCAGCTAGAACATGTTCTAAGTAGTATCCACCAAATAGATACTTTGACGTTTACTTTTATTAGGAAGGATTTTACTGTTCCACAGTACCTTGAACCTAAAGATGGCCATTCACAGTCAGATTGTAGCTGCGAATTCGGGTCCTAGACAGATTGACATCTTATCTGCCAGTGTATGGGGCCCTCAAATGGGCCAAAAATTGTCCACATGTTGATCGAGCAGCCTTGATTTTCTGGTTTGATCAAGGACCACATCGGATATTTGATGTGATCCTCACTCTGATGGCTGCTGTTATAATCTGATTGTTTGGTCCTAGAACCAACAATCAGATTAAGACCGATACCACCTACCGTAGGAAGGCATATTGGGGAAAGATCTGTGTGTTAGGCGACCTTGTGAGTGACCAGATGTTATAGTGTATGGCCATTTTTATTGTACCACGCTATAGTTGCAACGATACATTGACCCTTTTTGTGCAAACTCCTATCTACATAGGACTGCCACACCTCCATCTTTGAACAACATTTTTTTCACTTTGACAAACAGCATGTTTGGAAAGGAATATAGTCGTTTTTTTCAAAGATTTCCCTTTGCAGTTATTCTAAGAGGAACCAGCTGTAAATCCAACTGATTGAAGCTAGTTTATCATTTCTGTAATTTACATAAATGAGATTTGTTTGTCTCTGTAATGGCTGCTTTAAAGAATGATAGAAAAGTTGTATGAGTATATGTCCTGACAACATAGACATTCTCTTGTGATTATGCAATTAAAGTATTTTTCCATTAGGCGGTTCCTGTGGGGGGGGGCAAAAAAAAGAGTTGCGCAATATTCCTCCAGGTTATTGTCTTAATTGCACAGCTGTACATCTTCCCTTCTTGTGTTTGATTAAAGTGTAATATCAGGAAGCCAACATTTGCAAAATTATAGTAACATGACTGTTGGCACACTGTTCTGAATTGGCAGATATTCTTGGACCTGGTAATGCATCCTATGCCTGAGTGCTAGGACATGCAGTAGTACAATGTTATGAGGGACAATTCACCTTTAAATTAGCTTTTACCCTCATGTAATATAAGGCACTAAGTTTGCCCAGGAACAGTAACCCATGGCAACCGATAAGATGCTTGCATTTAAACAGATGACTAGTAAATTCTATTTTCTGATTGGTTGCTATAGGTTACTGCCCCACGGCAAACTTAGTGCCTTTTATTACATAACCCCACTAGTATGTTATAGAATGGTTGATTCTAAGCAACGTTTCAATAGGCCTTGTTTTTTTATAGTTTTTGAATTATTTGCCTTCTTCTTCTGACTGTTTCCAGCTTTAAAATAGGGGTCACTGACTGTCAAGTACACAGAGGCCCAATTAGCCCACACAGAGGCCCAAACAGCAAGCCCACTAAATAGTGACTTTCTATGGGACCTTATAGCAGCCCCTCTGGCATTTGCCAGAACCCACAGATTGCCAGTCCGGGCCTTTAAGTGGGAAAAAAGGCAACTCCCTCTATGCTCCCTCCCTGGGTGATAGTATTGCCAATATATATCCTCAGATTTTAAATGGCCAACTTATTTTGGATAGGTTTAATTAGAAAACACATTTCTTCAGTGTCTAATAGATATTGCTGACATATTGCAGCCCTTCATTATCGTCGATAGAAGGATTGAATTCAGTTTGGTTTATCTGGCTTAGGACAGCAATATTGTTTTTTTGTGGATTAACTGCAGCACTAAATCTGTAACGTATCACCATTATTCCCTGCTAAAACATTATCTTCTTTATGAGGCCTAAACTGTCCAGATACTTTATCAGTCTATTAAATGCCAACTTTTCACTGCTTATGATTTGCAAAATGCCTTGATTTCTTGAGGGAGAAGCAGTGCTAAAGAGGGCTCCAACATCATTCTTATTTTCTAGGTACAAATAAAATGTATTAGGACAACATCATCCAATTCCAATATTTAAACAGTGCCTTCAAACCATGAGTTAAAAGTAATCTGAGTGTTTTATTTTTCTAACAGGGATTTACTATATGAAAATGAGACATAGTGAATAATTCCTTTCTGTGAGGAATTAGTAGTCTTGTTGTGCAAGGTTTCAGAGGAGGATCAAGGAGATTATAGATATTTCCCAATGGTGATGGCTTACCCGATAAAGCTTAGAGCTGCTGTTGGTACTGAATGTTTTCTGTTGCTTTACAACCCATTAGTTCTACACAGTATACCCTGCTTCAATTGCACGGAGCACCAGGCAGTTGATTTCATAAAATCCTTATTTTATTGGGTATATTTTAAAATCATTTTACATTACACGCAGTAGTAAATAATACCCCTCACTTGATGTGTTTCGTTGCATCTCGCCATTTCCTCAATAGCAGTGTACACAATATACCCTGAACTGAGTAGCTATTTGTCTGTGTGCTATGGGTCTAGCATTGCATTGCCATCTTTCCAGCGATAACTTCAGTGTTGATCAGTCCTGCGCATTGGGTTGGAGAAATTGTAGGCCATTTTTCTTTAAAGAAGAGCTTCAGCTCAGGCATGTTGGTGGGCTTCCTCACATAAACTACCTGCTTCTGCTGCTTTCATCATAAGGTAAGGACTCTAATTTCTAACCATGAACACTCTAATGCTTTTACCATTATTTGGTAAAGGACTTGAGGATGGATGTCCTGACATTTTCCTGCAGAATTTGCTGGTACTTGGCAAAGATGGCAAGTCATGGAGGTCCGGAGGCAAGAAAGCAGGCCCAAGTCATGATACCGCCATCACCATTATCAAACATATGCAGCTCTGTGGTGCACCCCAGCCATGTCCTTCCCTAGAGCCTTAGAGCCACTGCCTGCATCATTTGAGTTAAGAGCTGCACAAGTATTTTAAGCAAAGTCAGTCAAAGAGTTTTAGATGAACCGATAAACAAGCAAATGTCACTCCATGAACATTTTATCAAATACAGGTTTCAGACTTCTTGTGTTGGGCTGGTATTACTGCATGCATAACTGTACTGCTTCAGTGTTGCACAATAACAAGATTTTGAGACACCACAGGGGAGTGACCACCATTAAAGTAAGGGTACAACTCACTTTTTCAACCATAGTTGAAACATAAGGCATCTTGGCAGATGAGACTTAAGAAGCATATAGTCAGGAGGCAAAAAATACACAAAGGAGACACAACGTCCAGAAGTGGAAAAAGTTCTATTCGTTAAGGAGAAGTATTCATCGGGGAGAATGATATTTATGATCATATAATAATAAACAACCTCTGTAAAGCACTATATAACATTATGCTACATTAGAACCTTGGTTTTACTTCCCTGGAGTTTGTTTTCCCTGAGCTGATGCTGTTTTGTTGTGGTCCCATTCAGGCAAGATGCATTTTTTCTTTCCTGGATTTCTTGAAATTTATGCCATTTTGAAACCCCTCACCCAGAAAGCATAAACTTGGGGTTCTACTGTATGTGTGACAATCTTAGGACACATTTTAACCAATAAAACAATAATATGGTTATATAATTACATGGGGAAATTTGCTATGGGTTACTGAACCAGGTACATTTTGCACATTACTCAATAGTTCTATCTGTTCTGTCACCCTATTTGCCTCACATTATTTCAACATGTTTCTTCAGTTGTAGTTGTAATTGCTTTTATTGCCATAAATGCTCAGGGCCCATATGAACTGCAATGTTTTAAGCTGTTTTTTTGGCTCAATCTTCCATTCTGATTGTATTGTGTAAATAGTTTTACTGCACTTACTCCTTTCACTGAACTATAAATGTTGGAAGTTTCAGCACTGCTCACTGCGGTGATATAATACAAATTAAATTATTTAACTGAAACAGGCTTTGTCAAAGTTATAATGTCATTTCAACCTCCCATAGGATTTACAAAGCTTCCCTACATGTAATTATTGGTCACTTTTAAGGTGTGCCACTAGTTCAACTGATGTAATAGGTATACATGGAACATAGGGCACTGAACCCATGCATTATGCCATGTCATGATGATTGCATATATTTTTGGGGTTTTTTCCTGTCCCTCTGTAGGTAGTCTGGGCCCCAACTTTAACAGGACATGTGACAGAAGTTCTACCTGCCCCCACCCGATGTCCGGCATGTTTGTTAGTAACTTTATAGAACCAACACTTATATAGGGACTCAATTTTAAGCCAGCAGAACAAATCAAATAATACCAAAATTAAATCTACTAAAAAATGTTTATTTTATATATTCTACCAGCACAAATTTTAAAAATAGCCATAACCCATAACCCATAAAAAACATGTATAGATAATGCTAATATGGGAGGGGATCCTTCTACTGATTCTCAGGCACATGTGGTTCTGTCAGTTTGATTTATATATGTAAAAAGCATTTCATCCTGCCACCATCAATTTAAGTAACACATCAGACCCATTATATATTAATAGTGAATACAGAATCAAAAGAAGTATCAGAATGCTTCTTCCAGGGTTGTTCCAGATAAGGGGCTTTCCCATAAGTGGAGCACCAAGACTTAAGGCTACATAAATCATTAAGACAAAACCTACTGTTTCATTATTACGATGGAGCAAATCGGTCAAAAATAAAAATTGTTTGTTTAAATAGGACAATATGGCAAATGGTGTTGCCAAAATGAAAACCTTATTAGGTGATGGACTTGCCTGTATTTGTTATGTTTGAAGGGAATGTATGAGGGATTCTTTATATTTCATTACAGCCCTGTTGCTTACTAAGCTATTTTTCATGGTGCTCATGCAAAGCTGTTTATAACATTCTGTTTTCCGTTTCCACTGAGTAATTTGTGCAGGGGCTCTAAAATAGTCAGAAAAGATAAGGATGAATCTGTTAATCTACTGAAAGCAATATAAAGGAGAACATATGTGCAGTGATGTTATTAATTCAACCCAGACTCTCAAATGCTCAGAGGAGAAAATATTTCTCTGCATTTTTACAGCAGTCCTATATATATATATATATATATATCTCCAGCAAGAAAGAACCACACTCTCAAGTCTTAAATGAATTAAAGAAAAAATGTTATTGTTAAATGCGAGACTAACGTTTCGGCCTCCTTCGAGGCCTTTCTCAAAGTGTCTAAGAGATTGTAAAAATGCCTTAAATACAGACGGGAAACCAGGCAAATTGAATCTGATGTAGTGACATAGTCACTGAAACGTGACTGCCATTTAAATATCGCTCATTACATACATATACGTCTAAAAAATGCATAGCACTTATATAAATAGCAACTATAAATAATCTCAACGTTTAAAACAATAAATCTATTTTACAGTTAAAAGCACGATATTATGTAACTCTTTTTCAATCTATTAGTATTGTTGTAACTACTTACTTCCTCAACACAGCATTAAACAATGTTAAAAAAAACATCCAAAGTTTCAGTTAAGATAACAGGCCTGTTTAGAGACTCATTCCATCGTTTGTACTAATTAGTTTATCAAGTATCAAAACTATCGCTCACTTTGCGGCTTAATAACTCTAAGCTTCACCCTCTTAAATCCACAATAAGTGTAAGTGGAGTATATGTCAGATATGTGTGGCCATGCACAATCACCAATGCTTTTACACCAGCCAATAGCACCATCCATAGATGAGTTGAAAATCATACTTATCAATCCCTGTATTACGTGTTACTGGCATTCACCAGAGGAATATATGTTAACCCTTTAGGGTAGGTATGCTTGTTGCAGTCTTTTTCAACTTATGAAAGTTCATCATGCGATAACATGGTTTCGGTGCAGGGCATAGACGGACAAACAATAGGCCATTGGGGTAAGCTCCACATCAGGCTATCAACAACTGCACAGGTTGAGTGAGAGCGATTTAACTCCGGGAGTTGATAGCCCGATGTGGAGCTTACCCCAATAGGGCTCATCGATATGATTCCTTAATTAGCCCATGCCTCATGTAACATAGGGCCCTCCCATAGGTTCTTTTTAACAAATTGAATTTAAAAAACTGCATTGAGAATCAGATCACTTTAGGATTCATTGCTTGATGCTGTGCCAATACATAATATGGAATAGTGTACACTGTTAGCCTTTTACAACGTACTGTACATTGTTCTGCAGCATACGTTTTATGTCTGCAAGGTAGCACTATACCTGGTTTATTGCAAAATGTGTATTCAGTCAGAAACATTCAAAGAGACTTTCAAGAAAATGCAAAACTCCTTATCCTGAAATCAAATTATTTGTTAAGGTGAAAAAAGTGTCGTTATCACCAGTTTTGAGGGAGATCTGTAAGAGCAGACTATCCCCCTGTAAACAGGGGCTATGGGAATTCAATTTATAGTGACGAGCTCACCATAAATAGAGCAATAGCTGGAAGGCATGTTCATAATCCAACACTATAATAAAATGTTAACTGTACTGCCACAAGCATTGCTCGCTTTCCTGCTCTGATATAATATGTCTGTTGTTGTGCACAATAATAAATGCCTTAGGTTCTGTCACAAATCATCTGGCTTGCTCAGGAGCTGAATAGCCTATTATTAAAGACTCAGCCATGATTAAATATTCAGCTGGGGAATGTGCAACCTATTCCATTTCAACTCTTGTATTCCATTTTTGGAAATTAAATAATTTCATAATTTGTTAATCTTTTGCAGCAAATCCCCACACAAACAGAATTCAAAAGAAATAAGTCAACATTGTACTACATATTTGTTCTTTGTTTTGCTAAATAACAGGAAGGTAGGTAGATAGATCAATAGATAGATAGATAATAGATAGATACATAGATAGATACATAGATACATAGATAGATAGATAGAATAGATGATTGATGATAGATAGATAGATAGATAGATAGATAGATAGAATAGATGATTGATGATAGATAGATAGATAGATAGATAGATAGATAGATACATAGATAGATAGATAGAATAGATAGATGATAGATAGATGATAGATAGATAGATAGATGATAGATAGATAGATAGATAGATAGATGATAGATAGATAGATTGAAAGATAGATTGATAGATAATAGATAGATAGATAGATAGATGATAGATAGATAGATTGAAAGATAGATAGATTGATAGATAGATTGATAGATTGATAGATAGATAGATAGATACACAGACAGATGAATCGGCTCCACAATTGCTAAGGCTGACCCTGGTCAACACCCCATTAGTACAGAAACCCTAAACGAAAACAAAAACATACGAAGCTCATGTAATAAAAGGTCTTCTGACGCCCCCATATAGTAATCCATAGCAACCAATAAGATGTTTGTTGTCATCTGATTTCATATTTCAGCTGAAGTAAATATTCTCCTTTTAGTCTCCTTATATAATTCATTAAGATGGTGTTTTCAACTTCTGCATATTTCAGCTTTAGTAAATCATTCTCCTTAAAAATGAAGGTTATTGTAATGGTAATATTTAGCAAAATAAATATAATGAAGATTTATAAAATAAAAAGCTAATTTTACCAAAACTGTGTGTCAGGTAAAACTGTGTGTCAGGTAAAACTGTGTGTAAGTCATTTAAGGCCACAATGTTATTTCTTCTTCTTTTATTTTAAAACATTGGGGGAAAAAACGTATTTTGACGAATAACCCTCTGTATGTCAGTATAACCACGTAAAAGATCATATTTTGTTCATGATTTTGTCTAGTGACCACTGATTACAAATTTTAGGAATTGTTCAAGCACATTAACAGATGCCATGCATATTGTGTATATAAATAGGGCAATTTGATCAGTTGGGGTTCATAATATGAATTTAGACAAGAACTACTCTAATCAGACACTTGTCCACATCTCATCCTCCAGTGCAAAATACATCTTTCACTTTGATACGGAGGGAATATACCAGAATGCCTGGTGCAGTCATATCAAATGTCAGCAGAAGTCATGTCAAAATGCTTTTGGAGAATCAAAAAATTATTTCAGATTTTCAACATTAATGATTTGAATTGTCCAGGACAATTATAGTGACATTGTAGTCTTTTCTGTGACGTTAGGGGGCAGATTTATCAAGGGTCGAATTTCGAGGGTTAAATTCGACCCTCAAAGTAAAATCCTTCGAATATAAAAATTGAAGGATTTTAGCGGAAAAGCTTCGAATCGAACGTTTCGAACGATTTTAAGCGATCGATCGAAGGATTTTTATTCGATCAAAAAAAAAAACTTAGAAAAGTGCTGGGGAAGGTCCCCATAGTCTAACATTGGACTTCGGTAGGTTTAAAGTGGCGAAGTATGAAGTTTTTTTTAAAGAGACAGTACTTCGATTATCGAATGGTCGAACGATTTTTACTTCGAATCGTTCGAATCATTCTATTCAATCAAATTCGATCGAATTTGACCAATCCTGGATTTGGTGCCTCCATATGCTTTATAGCTTTCTAAGAAAGGAGTTATCAATGGCAATAGAAGTAACAGAAATGCCATGATCTTTATTTATTCAGTCAGCATCAGCAACTGATACATCACCTCTTCATATTGCTTCTCGGCCTTTTGGCTAAGATCAAGTGTTATCTGGGCTTTTTGGCTAGGATCTAGTATCCGTTCTTATGATCTTTTGTGAAGAATGGAGAAACACTTGGTCCTCTGGCTGGCGAGATCAAGTGTCATCTGGGCCTTTTGGCTAGGATCTACTGTATTATCCATTCTTACAATCTTATGTGAAGAACGAAGAAACACTTGGTCCTCTGTTCTAGGCCGGCAAGCTAAGCTTAATGAAAGTGGAGGCAATGTGCTCCAGGGAGGGGTGCTTGATTCACTTTTTGGGTCTTGCACAATGCACATGCACTTCTTGCTTCACTACCTTTGCTCCAGCCATTAGATAAACGGAAAGTATTCTAGCCCACCAGCCGGAGCCTTACCAAGGCACTCAATGGCACTGCACTCTTTTTCGCAAATTTTTTCACTGGATGGGTGTCATAGTCCTCTAGGCTTGACCTCAGGCCAAGACTTGCACCCTGGAGGAAGCTTCGGGAGAACCCAGGGTAGATGGTACTCCCCCTAGCCGCAAGGGGAGGGGCTGAGTTGATGGGGCTCATCCTAGCTTTGGCAAAGGTGGACCCATCTGCTCATGCTGTTCTTTGGCCTGGCCTTGGACACTTGAGCAACGAATCCAATACCTTTGGGTAGGACTCATGAAGGATGATTCAATATCATCACCTCTTCATAGGAGTGTTAGGTGTAATTTCATATTTATATAAGGTTTTATCACCTGTTCTTAACCACAAATCAGCCTTCTGTAATTGTCAGGATGAATATTGGTATGAGGGCAGTTTCAGAGAGATACTATTCTCTTTAGAGCAATTGTACAATTGTACCTGGTCAAATACTTTAGCCCTATGAGTTATATCAGAGTTATATCAGAGTGTGTGTTTTTATTCCTTTAACTATGACATTTCAGCTCCTTTTGCTCTATAGGAGAGGGTTCCTATATTACACATCTACAACTCACAGTTATGGATGCGAATGATGAGTCTCAAGAATGGACAATGGATCACTTGCCCCCTCTGGCTGTTGTATTTCCTACTGGAAGTTAAACATGGTCAATGTTTTCCCTATATACTAATGTAACCAAACATTAGGTTCGTATGCCTTGTCCTATGCATATTTGGAATTCTGTACCCTAACTATAAATTACAGCTGCAATAGTAGACACTGGGGAGTTTCTACTCTTTATAAAGACAGGAGGCAACAGGGTTAATACTGTAATGTTCAGTAAAAGAAACATTATTCTTTATAACACATTAATAGCAGCTCTGGATACATTGTACCAAGTTTTATGTATCATTTTTAGCTGTAGCACAACTTTAATTGTACTGCTCCAGATCAGTAATTTTATATCATATAGGCAGAATGAGTTTTATTAGGTCTCTGTAGCTGGATGGATTTGGCTTCTAGGTTTAAAGAGAAAATGATCCCATAAATAAATCTAATATTCATTTAGAAATGCATGGTTTTACCTGCAAAAGGAGCCTTCGTTGTTATATTTCTGTTTAGTTATACAAATGCATATAAAAGTTACTCCGATAGAACACAATGAAGCAGTGACACCCAAAAAATATGGAATAGTATCTGCTGGGGCAAATTTACAAAGATATTAATAAAAATGAAATCAATTTAGTTCATGGGAAGTTATTGCTTGGTAAAACACATCAAGGCTCATGTACAAAGATAGGTGCTAAATTGTGTAAATGAGTATTCTAAACCCATGCTAAATCTATAATAGGTCAGTTAATTACCCTTAATAAACAAGCAGGGCTGGTATTGCTGCTGAGTGCTTCTCATTTTTGGTACTGGGAAATCTAATGTTCACCAGGAAGGGAGGTCTAAACTTCTCAGTCAAACACAAGAGTCCTCTGCACTCAACCCATTATCAATATAATTAAGACAGCGACATTTTGTGCATACTGCTACTAAAAAATGCCTTACCCTTTAAACAACACAGGGATTGTTTGTCCATATATTGCAATATATTTAAGCTGGCCAACTACGTCAAAGTCATCCCATATCTGGCCAGTCTAAACTTCTCACACAATCTGATTGTTTGGCCCTCAGGGCTAGTCTAATTTTGTTGTGTGCATCTGTACTCACAATCCATGATTATGGTAATAACAGCCATTTGAAAGTCTGCAAATAAATGGTTTCAGTTGTTATGTTGCAGCTATTTATATAAAGCATTGAGTGTGTTGTTTTTAAAGGTATAGGTATCGGATTATCTGGAAACCTGTTATCCAGAAAGCTCTGAAAGACCATATCCTATAGACTACACTTTATCGGAATAATCCACATTTTTAAAAATGATTTCCTTTTTCTTTGTAATAATAAAACAGTACCTTAAACTTGATCCAAACTAAGATATAACTAATCCTTATTGGAAACAAAGCCAGCCTATTGGGGTTATTTAATGTTTACAGGATTTTCTAGTAGATTTAAGGTATGAAGATCCAAATTCTGGAAAGATCCATTATCCGGAAAACCCCAGGTCCCGAGCATTCTGGTTTACAGGTTCCATATCTGTACATTATATTGGAAAGCAAGAATCATTTTGCAAGGTTTTCTTGCTGGGTTAAGGATGCTTCCATTTTAAATAGATGTTTTGTTCCATAGTTATTACTTAGTAAAGTCATTTTCTTATCTTAAGTGATCAAGACCCTGTGAGAGCTTAAAGCTACATAAATAAACCCACGCAGTGTAGGAAGAGGGTGCTGACAGCAGTTGATTGTTGGGTTGAAGAATTCTTTTACTTTTTGATGGTAACAGACTTTGAAAAAAATACAGCAAGGCAAGTGTTAAAATATTTACACCCTTTTATCAGAATGGCAATATGACATGGCTTAGAATACGATATGCAGCAGAAATTGTTTTCCTTATGGAGATCTCCCTCTTTTTGAATTGAGGTTTTTGCTGTACTACAATTTGTCATAAATATTTAGTTGCAAATGAAAAAGATTTCATTCTAAATGAGATTAATGGTTCTTTAAATATAAATGTGAAATCTTGCCAGACGTGGTGTTATCTGAATGAATGTTACATTTTCTATGTTTGCTGTTCCAGGTGGAGATGACAGATTTGCAGTTGATCGGAGCACAGGCTGGATTCAGACAATTGGATTACCTTTGTTGGAGAACAAGGAATACTTACCTACTGTACAAGCAGCTGACATGCTAGGAAAGAAAAGTGCCCCTATTGTTGTTTCTGTGATCAGTAGCGTTCCTAGAGGGGGGCGGGCCCTGGTGCGTGACACGCAGCTGGGCCCGCCCCCCTCCATATGGCCGATTTTACTGGGGATTTCAGTGGCGGGCCATGGCCCGCTCGCACCCCCTGCTCGCCCGGTAGTTCCACCACTGTCTGTGATAGCAGGGCTCAGGCCGCCACAGTTTAAAAAAGCCACCTATTCTGTCCATATCCCTGTAAAGTTCTTTAAGGATATTTCTCTAATGGTTTTGTGCCTTTATTCATAATGTAAATGCTTCTAAGCAATCTCAGTGTATAAAGCAATTAACAGACCAAGAATGATGTGTCTAAATTTCTGCTAAGATATGTGATCTGATTGGTTGATATAGGTTACTGGAATAGAGAACAACATTTTAGAACAGTGCCCATCAAAATATTTATACTGCACTTTCATATACTATTGGTGAGTGTAATGTCCACACTGTGTTCCACTCTTTGCTCCATTTGTGCTGAAACTTTCTTAAAAATAATTGTTACAGGAATGTTGGGAAAGGGAAACTGGCTACATTTAACATGTCATTGCCATGTAAGCGTCAAAAATTTTGGTAAAACTTTTAGGTCTCCACCAAACAAATTGTTTTGCAGGTGTATGTCTTTATAACAGATGTAAATGACTGCATTCCAGAATTCCAGCAGACAATATACAACAAAGACAATGTGGCTGAAAATGCTGCAGTTATGACTTCTCTTCTACAAGGTTAATCATTTGCCTTTTTAATGAATTGCAAAATACAAATCTTAAAGGACATGTAAAGGCAAAAAAATAAAATCCCATTTTTAATTTCTTTAATGAAAAAAAACCTATCTCCAATATACTTTAAGCACTGCGTATCTTGACAGCGCTATATAAATAAATGATGATGATGATGATGATACTTTAATTAGAAAATGTGTACTGTTTTTATAAGAAACCTGACTGTATGCAGTGAAATTCTCCCTTCATTTACTGCTGTGGATAGGAATTGTCAGATGGTCCCTAACTGCTGAACAGGGAAACAATCATACTTATGAACAGCAGGGGGAGCCCCCGCCTAACTTCCCAGCCATGCAGAACTCAAGCAGCTTTGTTTATGACAATCCCTAAGCAGCCCAGACCACACTGAGCATGTGCACAGTCTTAGTCTTGCAAAAATGTTTAACAAAGTTACAAGTTGGTGACCCCATGTAGCCAACTTTGAAAGCATGAATGATTTGTTTGATTAGGCTTGTGGTGCAGTGAGTTCATGTTTATATTTAGTATACAAAATACAGCATTTCTATCCTTATTCTATTTTAGAATTTACATGCCCTTTAAGATGCTGTAGGATTTTTTTAATTACACATTGCTAACAACATATTACCCTGGGACGTGGCTCTAGATAAATCACGGGTGTAGTGTTTGACTGACTGACATGTGAAGGTTCCAAACTGAATCTGGATTCATGTATTCATCAAAGGGAGAACTTTTTGAGAAAGTTAATTTGATAGGATTTACTTAAATTTTCCTGATGTATTTTTAAACAGATTTGCGTAATAAGTGCCCAATAAATTAAATTATGCTTGTACATTGAAGCATTGAATAGTTATTGGTAAAATGAAATGAGCAATAACAAATCTATGCTTCTATTGTTTTACTGAAGTTAGCATAGGAAAAACAGCCAATGGGTTCAAGTAGGTTACAGCAGAAGGGGCCATTTTCTTTACAAAATACAGTTGGACCATATTCTGCTCTTCTTGAATTGTCACAGCTCTCAACCATTCAGTGTCACAATGGGTCACTGTATTTGCTGCATGACCCATGGCTTGTGCCCCCTAGCGCTGATTTCTGGGCCAACTGGATTTTTAATCCGGTGCTTGCAAACCTGGACTTGTGGGAAGACTACAAAGGTGCAGGGCTACGGCAGCAGGATTATAGGGGTGGGATTCCATCCAGCAACATCTGAAATGGTCCCTTAGCTCTGGGGGTGTCAAGGTGATTTGATGGCACTTTAAATCTCCTGTGTGTCAATCCCCTGTCCTCTGGTCCCAATGAAAGAAATTTACACATGTTCTTATGAAGGGGATGGGGATGATGAGTGGTTTTGGGGAATAGGGGAAATACATTGAGTGAGAACTGGTAGTGCAAAGCATAGAAAGGAACAAATAAATAGCTATTCCAGTTTAAAACGGTTTAAAATTGTTAAATAACATGTATTACAAACTTGCTTAGAATTATTGTTTTCTTAATTGTGCAAAAAAAAAAAAAGTTTTGGTTGGAGATTGTCTTTAACCTGAAACTAATTTGTGGTTACTTTAAACTTGAAGGTATTTTGATGTCAAAAGACATTGCACTCTTTTATATATGTACCTAGTGCTGGCAAGTGACTGTGACTCTGGCATAAATGATTAGGTCTCCTATTACACTGATTTCAGCATATCTTCACAGGGTATCATTAGCCCAATGAGGGTTTTGGATTATGAAAGACCGGGCAATCTGTATGAGTTTGTAATCCTGGCTGTAGACAAAGGAGAAGAACCAAACACTGGAACAGCAACTGTCAGGATTCGTATCACCAATGTGAATGTTTAAGCCCCTGAATTCTCTCAAACAATGTAAGTACCATATGACTATGAAGATTTTCATTCATCCAGGTCATGGTATATCTAGTATAGGTCAATCTAAAAACAACTGGACTTACTGAGTAATCAATGAAGACGTTTCACTACTCACCCGAGCGACTTGAAGGGGGGCCACATGGTACATTTCTGTTCAGAGAGTTTGTAATTGACCCTCAGCATTCAGCTCAGATTCAAAAGCAACAGATATGACCCATGTGGCCCCCCCTCAAGTCTCTGATTGGTTACTGCCTGGTAAATAGGGTAACCAGTCAGTGTAAACCAAGAGAGCTGAAAAGCAGGAAGTAGTGTTCTGACTGACATGTTATACATCAAATCACTCCAGCCTTTATATATTACATTTTTGGCTAACTAACTATATTGTTTAGTTTACAGGGTGCCTGGGGTAATAGAGCCAGTGGTCACAGGAGCTGAAATCGAGACAAGAGACAGACTTAATCTGATTTTTAATTGAATTCCCTCTAACTGTTATCATGCAGTTCAGGGGTTTATTTAGGATTGTGCAATACATTTACAAAATATACCAAATACATGCTATCAACAAAAAAAATGACACTCCTCGGTAACTTATAATATCCTTATATTTTACAAGAGGGGGTACTTTATTCACATATATATATTTTCGTAACAGACAGCACCTCATATCAGATAAGCCATGCTGTGGCTGCCCCTGTGCACGGATGAAATTAGTGTATAATCCAATCAAGAAAAACCAGAACCAAGGGTCTTTGAATATGAAATGTATCACCGACGTTTCGGTCCCTGTTGGGAGCTTTTTCAAGGTCCCAACAGGGACCGAAATGTCGGTGATACATATGTTTTAAATACAATATATATATATATATATATCAAAGGAATGGTTCACTTTTGTAATGATGATAAATACAATTTTTTTTATTTCACACAAAATGATTAATCATATCATCAGTGATAAGACTTGTTTCACATGACCCCTTAAAATATGTATAAAATATATTGATATTAGAATGTTTTACAGACTTCGAGTATCCTATTTTCTACTATAGGAAATGTAATTCCCTATATCGTTTAAAGGGGAACTATTGCAAAAATGAGGGCGATGGGCTGGAGGCAGCTTGCAGCAGGGGCAGGGGGCCCAGAGACTATTAGGATTGTCCCAGTCTGACCCTGTATTCCATTTTCATTTTCGTGATAGTTCCCCTATAAGTATACAAGTAAAAGATTATAAATATAAAGCAAGTTTATATACTATTTAGAAAACACTGTCTTTGGCGCTCTAACTAGTCCGAGTTTGAATGGTTCTGAGACATTGGAAAGCTGACATGTTCATGTCATCTAAAATCTAAGCTCTCTATGGTCCAGACATCTGGACAGGGCTCTCAGGCATCTGTAATTCCTCCAGGTTATTGCAAAATATGATACTGGGTTGCTACTCACAGCCAGATGTTGGTCCTTGTGTGTTCCTTTTTCCTTTATATGCACCTCGGGCACCTCCTTAATGGCATATGGATGACTGAGATAAATACATTTAAATGAATGTTCTCTGCTTGCACAATAAATTTGAATCATTAAAAGAAAACCCTTCCAATTATAAGTAATTCGTATTTGCAAGAAGTGCATAGCTTCTGGCCACTAAAATAATGAAAGTACATTATTTTTCAGACTAGTACTGGGTAGACTGTGTTATACCTGTTCTCTGATGTGGCAGTGGATGAAAGCTGAAAATATAGTGACAGATTAACCCCAGTTTATATAGATTCTCTGGGCACTTGGCCCAAAAAAAAAAAAAAAAGGCACTGACGGGAGGGATCAATTATTCCCGTGTTATCTGTTGAAACAAATTGAAATTGACAGTCATTTCATCTTCAGGAGCTTTGGAATAATGTGACTGTATAAATTGTTCCCAGCCCCGAGGGCTTGTTCATGTATTGTCTGCATATTCGTTTTCATTTAATGTGCTGCCCGATGGTTTAAGGAATTGCAGCTGACAAAAGTGGCTCAGTCAAGTATTTTAATGTCCTGCCTCTTGTCTCTCTAGGCACTTGCCTACGTGTGCATTTTTATCAGCGATGTCAATGATAACAAGCCTTCCTTCACTCAGAGCACTTACTATGTTAATGTGGATGAAGATCAGGATGTGGGATACAGTCATTACTGTCACTGCACATGACCCAGACGAAGGTAAAGAGTTGAGGTCTGAATATCAACTGATGCTATAAATTGGGTTGCATATAAAGTTTTTAGGGTCTTGCACAGTTTTAGGGTCTTGCAAGGTTAAGAAGTGCAATTTTTAATCTTAGGGCCCCTCTTTGAAAGATTAAAAATGTTTTCTGCAGTAACATCATTATAAGCACTATAATTGCAGTGTAATCAAAGTGCAATAATTTACTATCTTCTATCTTTTACCGCAACAGATTTTTTTTGAGTAAATGTATTGCTAAATACGGTAAAAAAGTGCGTGGGAGTTTGGTTGAAATGGTTTTAAGAAAATAGTGAAAAGTTTTCGAATTTTAGTAAATAAGCACCTTAAAAGAAAACTTTACCCCCAAAATGAATATTTAAGCAACAGTTTATGTTATATTAAGTGACATATTGAAGAATCTTACCAAACTGGTGTATATATATATATATATATATCTATATATATATATATATAGATATATATATATATTTAAGTAAATATTGCCCTTTTACATCTCTTGCCTTGAACCCCCATTCCGTGATGGTCTGTGTGCTGCCTCAGAGATCACCTCACTAGAAATAATGGATCTCTAAGGGGGTTATTTACTAAACTCCAAATGCAAACACCCCAAAAAAATTGTGATTTTTTTAGTATTAAATTCAGACTTTTAAAAAAAAATCACGATTTTTTCTGAATTTATTATTATTATTAAGGATGGAAAAAGTCGGAATCAGAAAATCCAGCGTCTCAGACCTGTTGAGGTTATATATAAGTCAATGGGAGAAGTCCCAATGATTTTTTGATGTGCGCTGTTTCGTGCAATACCCCGAAGATTTCAGAGTTTTCAGGGAAAAAAGCCTTTTTGGGTGGAAAATCCGAAAAAAAACCCCAGTGAAATTCAGATTTTTTCCTGCAAACCACATTTTCAGGAAAATATAATAATAAATAAGTGGAAAAAACCCGTGCGGATGTAATCGTAGTTTTTGCCAGAACATGTTGAGATAAATTCGGACTTAACCGAACAGTCCTTTGCAGAACATAACATAACATTTTGCCAGTTACATTGACAAACTTATTGGCATCCTACAGGTAGACTTAGAAGTAGCATCACACATACCTCCCAACATTTTGGAAAGTGAAAGACGGACAGAAAGATTTTCTGCGCGTAGCGGGAGTCAACATTTTTTGACCATGCCCATTTGTGTGGCCACACCCCCTAATTACCATGTTCATTTTACAAAATTTGGCAGGTTATGAAAGTATGAACAAATTTCTGTGTTTTTTTTCCTGTTATTACAGTTTTGCTAATGAAGGTGAATTGCCCTATAAGCTGTGAGTCTAACTTTTCCCAAGGGACCTGTTATCTTATATTGTTACAATTACTTATTTGCTTGTCTTGAAATTGTTACAAAAGTATCTTATCTGCTGTTGTGACTGTTCTGGGCTCTCTGCCAAAAGCCAATTAAGTTAAAAAATTGGTTTCTTTTTCTGGCTGTTCAGTGCAGAGAAAAATGGGACTTTCCAGTACAAACGAGGGACTGTGGGTTGAGCTGTCAATAGAGGGACTGTCCCTCTAAAAATGGGACAGTTGGGAGGTATGATGTACTTTAAAGGAACAGTAACATCAAAGTAATAGAAATATAATGCAGTGTTGCCTTGCACTGGTAAAACTGCTGTGTTTGCTTCAGAAACACTACTATTGTTTATATAAATAAGCTGCTGTGTAGCAATGGGGGCAGCCATTCAAAGGAGAAAAGACTCAGGTTACACAGCAGATAAGCTCTGTAGAACATAATGGTGTTATCTGTTATCCACTATTTAACCTGTGCCATAAAGCCTTTTTTCAATTCGGCCATTACACAGCAGCTTGTTTATATTAACTATAGTAGTGTTTCTGAAGCAAACACAGCAGTTTTACCAGTGCAGGGCAACACTACATGATATTTTCATTACTTTAAAACACTTTCATTTTTTGATGTTACTGTTCTTTTAAGATCCATTTAATAAAATAAATATACCATAGGCCTGCAACTAAGCTCATTTCTACATAACTGTCATGCCAACAGGGTGAGCATGTCCTGTTTCAACAGACTGCAGTCCAATAAATGCACAATTGGTCTGTCCAGACAGAAAAACTCGTCTGCCTATAGCAGGAGGTAAGGTACTTTGCACCTCCTGCCAGGGCAGCAAGACCCTGGATACAAATTTTATTGAATGAGCATTAAGGGGCAATTTAGGGCTCCCCAAGTATTTTACTACGTGTCCATGGTTATCGTAAATGACCCTTCATGTTCATGGCAGAGATACAAAGTGCATCTGTACTGTGCAGTTACACTGGAAGTGCCACACAGCTATAGAGGTGGGTTTTTTTGGAGGGTTTATGGAAGTGTAAGCCCTTGAAACAAAGAAGAAACTATTCTGATGTGTCTGACCAGATGTCAGATGATTTTCTTCAGTCATTCCTAAGCCAAGCAATATCAGAGTTTCTTCTGATTCTCAGCACACTTAGCAGAACTGACCGTCAGGTGCACAGTTGTTTCAATTTCATTATATTAGCAGTGTAAAAGGAGTATCTTCAAACTTGGATAAAAAAGATTATTGTAAATCGCAAAGTGCTTTGAAGAGCACTCAGTGTCATTTTACATCAAATTCAGGCCCAGATTTGTGGAAAAGCCACAACGGCCCACGCTTAGGGCGGCAGGATTTTAGTGGCAGTCCCATCCACATTGGTTCAGAAGCACTGGGGAAACGCAGGAGAATTCATAGTTTTTTAAAATATCCCGCAGGCCAATCTTCAGTGCTCTTTAATTAGGAATTGTGTGTTTTGAAAGCATGCACATACTGTTTCACTATATAAATGAACAAATGCACAATGAACAATGCCTGATCTTATTTCATATTTGGTGAAAGAGATACTACTGTTACATTACTGACCCACCTGCTACTATCTCATTTCATTTACACAAGCTTTAATGTTGCTTTGTTGTTTTTGTAAAAAGTTCACTTCTCAATGTATATCTAGATTCACTTTCATTTTTGGCAAGAAAATCCTTTGAAATAGTTACCTGAGCAGTAGGAAATGCACCTCCCACACAAACACAAAAAGTGCAAAATATAGTGTAAAATATGCTGTAACCCCTTGGTGCATCTACGAAAGGACTAGATAAAAAGTGGATTTGGGTCGATTAATCTCTATTAGAGAATGTAACTATTACATCATTTTAAACCATGCAACTACAACACTGTCAAGTAGATGGAATCTCATGTTCTTCTGAATGGCTTTTATATGATCTTCATAGATCAGAAACTAGTATGACATTATAAAGACAAATAAATATGAAGGTACGGGTATGGGATCCTTTATCCAGAAACCCGTTATCCAGAAGGGTCTGAATTACAGATAGGTAGTCTCCCATAAGGGCAAATTTACTTAGCTTCGAAGTTGCGCCAGTGACGGCTTCGCTCACTTCGCAACACTTCGCCAGGGCAGTGCAAATTCACAAAGATCCGAAGTTGCGCACAGGTTAACGAACAGCTGCGAAGTTGCTCTAGCGATAATACGATAAGCAGTCCGAAGTTATGCTCGCAATGCCTAATTAGCATACGGCGTGCAGTTAAAGTACAATGGACTAGTATGCTGCAGCAACTACATTACACTACACAAGGCCAGGGAAACTTAATAAAATTAAATGGAGGTCTTATATTGCTCTACACATGTGCCCACTGTATAGTTTAGGTGCCAAAAGGGGGAAGGAGGGTACCCCAAAAAAAATTTTTGATCTTTTTCACCCTACCACCCAGTAAAAAGTAAAAGACGCCAGCGTTTTTTGGGACTTTTTTGGGAATTTTAAACTTTTTTTTTGACAAACTCCTATCTTCTCTATTGCACTTCGCCTGGTCTGAGCTGACGAAGTAAAGTCTGGCGCAAGAGGTAACGTTCAGTTTAATCTGCAACTCAGGGAATTAGCGTAGTTACATCCCTTCGCTAGAGCGCAAATTCGCCTGGCATAAGGGTGCGAATTACCACTAGAGTCTGTCTACTTCGCTAGCGAAGGGACCGTTAGTAAATCGGCGAAGTGCCAAAATGACATCGCGCTGGCGAATTAGCCACTTTGCCCTTTAGTAAATTTGCCCCATAAAAAGTTCATAGGGGTGATGGAGGTGCGCTGAAGATACTCGGGGGAATCCTATAGGAACAAGAATAGACAAAGCCTCTATGGTGTATTATCCTTTGTATGCAAGGCTGCTGTTGAATGGCAGTTCTACTCACATTTAGAAAGAGATCGTATCGCAGAAAGTAAAAGTACGTCGGATCTGTTGCCGTCGTTCGTGTGCCTGTTAGGTTAAGAGTGCAGAATAGTGTAATACCTCACAGTACGTTTTGGAGATTTCGCCGATAATGCGCTTACCTGGTATCGCTGTAAGATTAGCGTGTAATTCAATGTCAGTGTGGATGCGGCTGGTAGCAGATCCCTTCAAGCCGGCTGCTTTAAGGTTGGTGCTCCTACGCTGACAGGAAAGGTTAGTTTTTCTCAGGTAGCGGTCAGGCTTTGCTCCCAAATGCCAAAGTCGGCGTTCTCTCCCACGTGGTTTGGTGATCCGGTTGCAGTGTGATTTGGCGATGTCTGCAAATGTCTTTAAAGGATTTGTTTGTCCAAGTGCAATACTTAGAAAATCCTCAGGGCACGTTTTTGCCTTATTAGAAATTCAATTAATTCACATAAAATAGTTACAGGCCCAACGCGTTTCGTATCAGTGATACTTCATCAGGGGATAATTTGCCATACTCCCTCTTGGAAGGTTTTTTATCCCCTCTGTGGGAGGTTCCTTCAATTAAAATTCCAACCAATTAAAATTCCATTCGTTTAGTAACATTGTGCATTGGATAAAGCACACTTTGTATACTCATATATTGGCATTGTGCAATGAATAAAACACACTTTAAATAGTCACATTAAAACAATCAGTCTTTTAAAAACCATTTTATATCTATATCAATATTCATACCATTAGGGGTCAGGGTCTTTAATTTGTGTATCCAGAAAGTTTCTTCTTGTGATATTGTTTTATTTATATCACTCCCACGCCAGTGTTTCTTTTTCAGGGATATTCCCATAAAGGTAAGTAGTGTCGGATCTGAGTTATGGTGGGTTTTAAAATGTGCTGGAACACTATGGGTGGTCATCCCTTTATGTATATTATTTACATGTTCTCGTATTCGAGTCTTTAAATTTCTAATAGTTCTCCCTACATATTGTAGTTTACAGGGACATTGTAATAAATATATGACATTTTTACTGTCACAGGTAATTGTATCTTTTATATTGAATTCTTCATTTGTCACATTGGACTTGAATTTAAAAGATTTTCTTGTGTCATTTTTACAAGTTTTGCATGCTTTGCAGTTCCCACATGAATAAAAACCGTTTTGTCCTGTATTGAGAAATGTATTGTTTTTTCTTTCATTAAAAGGTAAACAGCTTGGTACCAGCATTTGTTTTATCGTTTGTGGTCTTTTGTATATTACTTTGGGTTTTTCAGTTAAGAATCCTGATAGGTCTTTATCGTTTCTTAAAATATGCCAGTGTTTCTTTATTATTTGTTCCAGGTTTTTATTAGAGTTATTAAATGTTGTAATAAATGAAATAGAATTATCTTGGGTGTTTTCTCTTCTTTTGTAATTATTTTTTAACATTTCGTTTCGATCTTTCATATTACACATCTTTTTGGCTTTATCTACATTTTCTTTTCTATACCCTTTTTCTTTGAATTGATTATATAGTATGTTACATTCTTTTTCATAGTCACTTAATTTGCTGCAATTTCTTTTGACTCTATTAAATTGGCTAAGAGGATAAAGCCATTGCAGTCAGTGGGTTTACGGTACAAGCTAGTGACAAATGACTGCAATGGCTTTATCCTCAATTCGAGTTGTCATCATAAGAAATGGTTAGAAAATATACCTCTTAGCCAATTTAATAGAGTCAAAAGAAATTGCAGCAAATTAAGTGACTATGAAAAAGAATGTAACATACTATATAATCAATTCAAAGAAAAAGGGTATAGAAAAGAAAATGTAGATAAAGCCAAAAAGATGTGTGATATGAAAGATCGAAACGAAATGTTGAAAAATAATTACAAAAGAAGAGAAAACACCCAAGATAATTCTATTTCATTTATTACAACATTTAATAACTCTAATAAAAACCTGGAACAAATAATAAAGAAACACTGGCATATTTTAAGAAACGATAAAGACCTATCAGGATTCTTAACTGAAAAACCCAAAGTAATATACAAAAGACCACAAACGATAAAACAAATGCTGGTACCAAGCTGTTTACCTTTTAATGAAAGAAAAAACAATACATTTCTCAATGCAGGACAAAACGGTTTTTATTCATGTGGGAACTGCAAAGCATGCAAAACTTGTAAAAATGACACAAGAAAATCTTTTAAATTCAAGTCCAATGTGACAAATGAAGAATTCAATATAAAAGATACAATTACCTGTGACAGTAAAAATGTCATATATTTATTACAATGTCCCTGTAAACTACAATATGTAGGGAGAACTATTAGAAATTTAAAGACTCGAATACGAGAACATGTAAATAATATACATAAAGGGATGACCACCCATAGTGTTCCAGCACATTTTAAAACCCACCATAACTCAGATCCGACACTACTTACCTTTATGGGAATATCCCTAAAAAGGAAACACTGGCGTGGGAGTGATATAAATAAAACAATATCACAAGAAGAAACTTTCTGGATACACAAATTAAAGACCCTGACCCCTAATGGTATGAATATTGATATAGATATAAAATGGTTTTTAAAAGACTGATTGTTTTAATGTGACTATTTAAAGTGTGTTTTATTCATTGCACAATGCCAATATATGAGTATACAAACTGTGCTTTATCCAATGCACAATGTTACTAAACGAATGGAATTTTAATTGGTTGGAATTTTAATTGAAGGAACCTCCCACAGAGGGGATAAAAAACCTTCCAAGAGGGAGTATGGCAAATTAGCCCCTGATGAAGTATCACTGGATACGAAACGCGTTGGGCCTGTAACTATTTTATGTGAATAAATTGAATTTCTAATAAGGCAAAAACGTGCCCTGAATTCTATTTTCTAAGTATTGCACTTGGACAAACAAATCCTTTAAAGACATTTGCAGACATCGCCAAATCACACTGCAACCGGATCACCAAACCACGTGGGAGAGAACGCCGACTTTGGCATTTGGGAGCAAAGCCTGACCGCTACCTGAGAAAAACTAACCTTTCCTGTCAGCGTAGGAGCACCAACCTTAAAGCAGCCGGCTTGAAGGGATCTGCTACCAGCCGCATCCACACTGACATTGAATTACACGCTAATCTTACAGCGATACCAGGTAAGCGCATTATCGGCGAAATCTCCAAAACGTACTGTGAGGTATTACACTATTCTGCACTCTTAACCTAACAGGCACACGAACGACGGCAACAGATCCGACGTACTTTTACTTTCTGCGATACGATCTCTTTCTAAATGTGAATAGAACTGCCATTCAACAGCAGCCTTGCATACAAAGGATAATACACCATAGAGGCTTTGTCTATTCTTGTTCCTATAGGATTCCCCCGAGTATCTTCAGCGCACCTCCATCACCCCTATGAACTTTTTTTGAAACGTGGATAAGTGGATCCATTAACTGAATATTGGTGCAGCTCATCTCCCCTGTCACATTTGGACTAAGCGCAGTTTTTACCTCATTATTAATTGTAAATTTGCCCCATAGACTCCACTTTTCACAAATAATCCAAATTTTAAAAAAGGATTTCCTTTTTCTCTGTAATAATAAAACAGTACCGTGTACTTTATCCAAATGAAGATATAATTAATCCTTATTGGAAGCAAAACCAACCATTTGGGTTTATTTAATGTCTGCATGATTTTCTTGTAGACTTAAGATATGAAGATCCAAATTACAGAAAGATCCATTATCCAGAAAACCCCAGGTCCCGAGCATTCTGGATAATAGGTCCAATACCTGTACAATTATAGCTTCTAAACACAGTGCATGTATTTGTTCAATCAACCATAGGCATAAAAAAAATAAAAATCAAACATATTTTTGATCATCTTACCATCAGTTTCTATAAATCATCACACTTGCTGTATATTTATGAGTGTAAAGTCTAAAGGTGGCCATACACGGGCCGATAAAAGCTGCCGACAGACCGTGTCGGCAGCTTATTGGCCCGTGTATGGGGCACCCCGACGGGCTTCACCGATCGAGATCTGGCCGAAAGTCGGCCAGATCTCGATCGGATGGGACAAAAAATCCCGTCGGATCGCGGCCGCATCTATTCGTTGATGCGGTCCCGCGATCCGACCGCCCGTTAGGCATCGTTAGGATCCGATTGTTGGGCCCTAGGGCCCACGATCGGATCAGCCCGATATTGCCCACCTCAAGGTGGGCATATCGGAGGGAGATCCGCTCGTTTGGTGACATTGCCAAACGAGCAGATCTCTCCATGTATGGCCACCTTATTACATATATTGCCCTAAACTGGCAAAATGATCCCTTGCAGCATGACAGTAGGCACGACAGTTAGAATCTACTCTTTTAGAGCAGTAAGAAAGTTCCCCTATGTGGACTGGCAGCCTACAGGAGGCTCTGCTTGGCACTATACTTGGTTTATATGCAATTAAAACTTACCTCCAAGCCTGGAATTCAAAAATAAGCACCTGGTTTGAGGCCACTGAGAGCAACATCCAAGGGGTTGGGGAGCAACATATTGCTCAGGAGCTACTGGTTGGGGATTATTGGTCTGTAGGAAGGAAATATGGTTAAGGAAATGTTACACATATATTACAAAATATTTATTTAAACAGGGCACAGTTATCTTTGCAAATAACCCAAAGATTAGGAAATTGCTGGTAGTGTAACTATATGTAATACTGCTCAATTTTGCTCCCCAAAGCAATTCAATTTGTATTCAAAAACTGCACTAAAAAAGCTCAATAAAATACTCAGATCTGACCACAATACAGTAGACTAATACTGCCACAGATGTGTCACTGGATATTGGCTCTGAATCTATAAAGATACAAGTAAACAATGTATTTTACAGGACACTGGCCAACTAGTCCATAAGAAGAACCAGCTACTTCAGTGCAGTTTTCCGTGCTAATCTGTAAACATGAAAAATGTTATTCTTCTCTGGTAAAATATTTGGCGTAAGAAGTCAGATCTTTCTTTATTTCATCACAGAATGGGGGAGAAGGCCATTATCTCCATTATCTGGGAAAGAAGTAACACATAAATAAATATATACATAAATACACACACTGATGGATATTAGTCTTGGTATTATATTGCCCACTGAGAGATCTGAATGCAACGTCCTAACCAATGTCACTGATTTTATGTACATGTCCATTATCAAGATCCAGTAGATCCCGCAGTCTGCAGCCTCTACCATCATAACATATGCTGTCTTCTAATATTGCTGTCTTCTAATATTGTATTGAAAAACATATACTAGGTTGTTCTAAAACTCTCAGTTTAGTTCATAAAACTTACTAGGGTAAATGTGTTAAAAAGGATTGAGGGCAGATTTAGCAAAGGTTGGAAAAAAAAGTTT
Organism: Xenopus laevis; assembly: GCF_017654675.1. Classification (NCBI taxonomy): domain Eukaryota; kingdom Metazoa; phylum Chordata; class Amphibia; order Anura; family Pipidae; genus Xenopus; species Xenopus laevis. The sequence goes on from NC_054378.1 coordinate 51,257,596, forward strand.
CTTTCTTTTCACATTTTGACAGCAGTCAAATTCAAGTTGCCTGGAATTGTATTCATTATTGATCCCTAGCACTTCTTCCTAATAAGTGAAAAGGTGTAAAATAAATAAATAAATTAGTTATATACCTGTATTATGATAAAACTTTGAAATCTTTTTACATTCTGGAACTAAAGATATGAAAAGTTTTCAGAATTTCAAGAACCAATTTGTAAAAAAGTCAACATAAAAACCCAGACCAACATGAAAAATTATATTTGGGTTAAAGATTTGATAAATCTACCCAAATTATATAAGTGCTATAGTATATGCTATATGTTCTATTTTTGCGTGTATTCATATCCATATACAAATCCATTCTGTGACCCGCTTTATTTCAGTTTCTAAGAAGTATGATACACCAATTAAAGTGATCGTATGAAATGATTCCATAATTACTTGATCCAGTTCATTAACTGCACGGTATCAGGATCATAAAATTCACATAATTCAGAGAGCTCTTCCATTATTCTTGGCCAGAACTGAAACAAAGTAATCATCATTCTCAGATTGAACAACATATGGTACAGTATAATCATTAAGGAAAGCGAGAACCGCTCCGACTCACCGCAAGTTGATTGTAAAGCAGCCGGCATAATAAATCCAAGTTCGAGTGCTGGAAAATTCGGCGTCCCAAGCCGTAAACGATAAGGATGAGTAGAGGAGAACAATTCCGCACACCAGGCCGTTCAGTAAAAGTTGAAAATCTTTATTAAATCATGGTTAAAAATACACGCTGTATCTTGCGCTTGACGCGTTTCGGGCTCAGCTGCCCTTAATCATAAGCATAGAGACACGGTGAAAATCCCAACTTAAATAGCTAATACCCACAGTGACCCCTAATGGTCAAAAAAGGTTAATAAATTACAAAACATCTAAAAAGTATCTAAAAAGTATCTGTTTAGTGAAACATGAAACAATTATGATACATATATAAATACATTATGATTAGCCACTCAAATTGCCTAAGTGAAATAGGAAATATCAAATCTAGTATTTAATCCATCTGGATTGCGTGTATGTAAAGTTAGAATCCAAAAAGCTTCACGGTTATTTAATGAAAGCAGCGGATCACCGCCCCTTCTGGGCAAAGACACTCTTTCTATTATTTTTACTCCCAAATCTTGTATACCACGTTTACTACAAAATTTAAAATGTTTGCCAATAGGGGATTTCATATCACCTTTCTCTATACTGAGTAAATGTTCTCTTATTCTGTCTTTAAGAGGGCGAGTAGTGCGACCAACATATTGTTTCTTACAGGATTTACATTCCAATAAGTATATGACCCTGTTGCTACAACAATTGTTGTAGCTGCGGTTACTAAACATTTTTCCTGTAACATTCGATTTAAAATCTGTACTTATTGACGATCCACACCAGATAAATATAAGATCGTCTATGTAGCGGCCGTACCAGACAATAGAGTTACTGAAAGGTTACTATCACCAAAAATATGGGTTCTTTCCCACCAACCCATGTATAAATTCGCATAGGAGGGTGAGAAAGCAGCACCCATCGCCGCTCCCCGTTTCTGGAGATAGTATGACCCATCAAAGTAAAAATAGTTATGGGTTAACAGAAACTCCAGAGCCATGATCAAAAAAGTTATACAATCTTGAGAATATACTTCTGATTTCATAAGAATATGATTAATGCATTCCAGCCCTTTATCATGGGGAATGGATGAGTATAGTGATTGGACATCCATAGTGACCCATGTAAAATCATCAGACCATCTTATATCTTTTAGAATAGATAATAAGTGGCCCGTATCTTTGAGGTAAGATTTCAGATTCTTTACAATGGGCTGGAAGCATTTATCAATCCAGATCGAAAGGCCCTCATTCAAAGAGCCAATACTAGAGACAATAGGTCTACCCTGAGGACTAGTCATCGATTTATGAATCTTAGGTAAATGGTGAAAAATTGGAGTAATAGGAAATTCTCGAATCAAAAAAGGTACGTCTCTAGTATTGACCACTCCCATTGATGTTCCAAATTTAATAAGAGCAATAAGCTCAGATTGAAAACATTCAATAGGATTTTTTGATAGTTTCAAGTATGTATCCAAATCCGAAAGTTGGCGTATAGCCTCAGAAATATAGTCAATAGTATTTAATATCACCACAGCTCCCCCTTTGTCGGCTTGGCGTATGGTGATATTAGAATTTTCATAAAGTTGTTTTAATGTCAATTTGTCTTGGGAATTGAAATTATTAGTCCAATTTTTATTTTTTGTTTTAAATTTGGATAATTTCCATAGATCCTGTTCTATAAGATCCTGGAAGACATCCATTGAAGGACAACGCGAATTAATGGGATAAAAGGTACTCTTTGGTTTTAGACCTAAAGATATTTGTGTAATAGAATCCTTATTAGTAATATTTCCTTCAAACAATAGATCTTCCAAGTTTTGAAGGCCCATTAAATCAGAAAAGTGAGAAAGACTTGCATCATATTGGTTAACATCAGAAACATCAGAATCCCAAATTTAAGTTGGGATTTTCACCGTGTCTCTATGCTTATGATTAAGGGCAGCTGAGCCCGAAACGCGTCAAGCGCAAGATACAGCGTGTATTTTTAACCATGATTTAATAAAGATTTTCAACTTTTACTGAACGGCCTGGTGTGCGGAATTGTTCTCCTCTACTCATCCTTATCGGTACAGTATAATCAAACCAATTTCAAGATTTGGATAAAAGAGTGAATATTTGTACTCAGTAATGTGATACTGCTAATTAGATAAGGTTTACATTAGGATTTGCATGAATGTAGCCTGTTTTTATTCACAAAATGACAACTTTATGCACCACAGTGCTTTGCACAGTGCAGTGTTTTACAAGAATAACCAAAAAGAGGGGGTATAGACATTGAGGGGGTTATTTATTAAAGTCAGATTTTTTTCTGGTCGTACTTTTTAAACAGAGATTTTTTCTAGAAAAAATAATTTTCATAGAAATTTATTTTTTGAGATTTATTAAACCCAGATGGTGTTAAAAGTCTGAATAAAACTATACTCCATCACAAATCTGCTGAGGTCATGTAGAAGTCAATGACCGATGTCCCATTGACATTTTGAAGATATCCTGATCTGTGCTCAATAATCTGAAAAAGTCACAGGTTTTGGGCATCAAATCTGAAAAAGTCACCGTTTTCATAGACAAATCAAAAAAAATCATACGATTTGGATTTTTTCATGATTTAATAGAGTCTTTTCCTGCACAAGAAATTTTCATGAAAATTTATTTATAAAAAGTTCATGCGGATTTGGTCGGAGTGGTTTCCAGAAAATAGTAAGAAAATTTCAGATTTTGATAAATAACCCACTAAAAATCAGAGGGTGAGAAAAAATACTTAAAGGATAGGCATTTCAATACACAGATGACAAGAGTTACATGTCCCAAAGAACTTACAATTTATTAGAATCTAGTAAATTGAGACCAAAAAGAAGGAAACGACTTACCTTGAGGATCAGATAAATAATCACAGTGATGGACACAGAACATCTCATATTGTTGGCCTGCAAAACAAAGATTTTTTCTTTGCAATAATATACCACTTCAGCATAAGAAATAATTATATTTTTAATCATTTAAGTGCATTAAATGTGTTAATGGCAAACATGGCAAATAGATTGTTACGGACATCACTGCCCTTACTGTACTGTTATTTCCAATATTTGAGTATCAGCATGGGCTTAAACGTAAATAATAATTTCAGTTTACAATATGAAACAAAAATGTTTGGGGAAAAACATGCACTTTTCCTTGCAAATTAAAGCTCTTCGGTACTGCCATCTAGTGACCAGATTAAAAGATACAGAGTAGGAATTAAATGGGGAATTTTGCCTGCATGCTATTTGAGACCTTGAACACTTCATACAACCTTCATTTGCAATAAAGCAGATAACTGATGCATAGGTGCTAATTTATCAAACTGCAGAATCCTGACATCAAATTGGTTTATCATTAAGAACTCATTTCAATATTGTTTACAAACTTTTCCTGAAAGTCATGAAAGTTTGTTTTTTGTAACTTTTTGTTTAAGTATTTCCAACAAAACACAAACAATTGATACAAAAGAGAATTTTAAAGAAAATGTGGAAAAAGGAAGAAGGGGAGGACTGGGCACTCTCACCAAGTCTGTATATCATGAGTACTTTTCCTTTGTTACATAAATGGAGCATTCATTGATGTGACATACATTGCTTAAATATTTTGTTTGGTTCAGTCATGAAAGTTTTAATTGATCAAACCTATTATCTTGATTTGTAAAGAAATGAGGAGAGCACTCTGCAAGCATATAATGCTATGGTTATCTTTTTATTGCTTGACTACTTGTACACGACATGTTTCGGGCCTATATGCCCTTTATCAAGTGTTGATAAAGGGCATATAGGCCCGAAACATGTCGTGTACAAGTAGTCAAGCAATAAAAAGATAACCACAGCATTATATGCTTGCAGAGTGCTCTCCTCATTTCTTTACAAATCAAGTTACAGATATCAGGATACCGGTGACCTGATCAAGGAAAGTTGCACCCCTTTTCCTGAACCAAGTGGGCGGAGCGTTTTGGGATATTATACTTTCTGCCAAACCTATTATCTGTGTAAATTGATCAAAATGTGTTTAAATGCTTTGAGAAGTTAAATGCCAGTCTGCTTTGGGCTGAAGTGAGCACTGTCATCTGTCTGAATCTTTGTTACCCATGCAAACCGCGTCCGGGAAGAGACGGTTTGGACAATGATTTTTTTGTGCTGGAAAAGATTGCTCCGAAATCCCTAGTAGTGTTTTACTGAGCAGTAGTCATTGTTAACAATTAACAGCATTAGTTACATAGTGTTACTTTAAAAACACCATGTATAATGTGCCATAGATACTATTTAACACTTTAGATACTAAAACATGGAAAGATTCAACTAATTTTTATAAACACTAGTGTCCCAGTGCCACTGGCAGCCATGCACACCCAAGCCATCACACTGCCTCCGCCATGTTTACAGATGGTTGGTATGCTTTGGATCATGAGCTGTTCCACGCCTTCTCCATACTATTTTCTTGCCATCATTCTGGTAGAGGTTGATCTTTATTTCATCTGTCCAAAGAATGTTTTCCCAGAACTGTGCTGGCTTTTTTTTCTGTGTTTTTTTTATAGCTAAATTCAATCTAGCCTTTCTATTCTTGATGCTTATGAGTGGCTTGTACCTTGCAGTGCACCCTCTGTATTTACTTTCATGCAGTCTTCTCTTTATGGTAGACTTGGATATCAATGCACCTACCTCCTGGAGAGTGTTGTTCGCTTGTTTGGCTGTTGTGAAGGGGTTTCTCTTCAGAAGATAAGGAAGCAGCCCACGACTTAGCACCCTGAGGGGTGTGAAACGTAGGGTGGATGGAGATGAAGCTATATTTTTAACTTTTCTACTAATAAATTTATTTTTAAACTGAATATCTCTGATCTTGTGGATCCATTTGAGTGCCGGTCAGCCCTGCTTCCTTATCTTCTGCTGTACCGCTCCCTAAGGGCTGGGACACACTGGGCGATTTGGGGAGATTTAGTCGCCTGGCGACTAATCGCCGCGACTTTTCACGACCAATCTTCCCCGAATGCCTCCCCTCGCTCTGCGCCTGGCTAAAATGAAAAATCGCCTGCGCTAATCACACGCGGCGATTCGTTTTCCGAAGTCGCCCGAAGTTTCCTCGTGAGGCAACTTCAGGCGACTTCGGAAAACGAATCGCCGTGTGTGATTAGCGCTGGCGACTTTTCATTTTATCCAGGCGCAGAGTGAGGTGAGGCATTCGGGGAGAAAAGTCGCTGCGATTAGTCGCCAGGCGACTAAATCTCCCCAAATCGCCCAGTGTGTCCCAGCCCTAAAGCTGGGGGTCTGTGGCTGGTGCACCAGGACCACTTTCACTGTTTGGTGAGTTACTTTACCATTAATTCTGGAGCACATTGTCCTCCTCTAAGGGGTTTCTCTTCACCATGGAAATGATTCTGTGATCATCCACCACTGTTGTCATTCGTGGACGTCCAGTCTTTTTGCGTTGCTGAGTTCACCAGTGCTTTCTTTCTTTCTCAGGATGTACCAAACTGTAGATTTTGCCACTCCTAATATTGTAGCAATTTCTCAGATGGGTTTTTCTGTCTTTGCAGCTTAAGGATGGCTTGTTTCACCTGCATGGAGAGCTCCTTTGACCACATGTTGTCTGTTCATAGCAAAATCTTCCACAAACAAGCACCCCCCTCAAATCAACTCCAGGGTTTTTATTAAATTGATAATGACATAACAAAGGAATTCCTCACACCTGTCCATGAAATAGCCTTTGAGTCAATGGTCCAATTACTTTTGAGCCCCTGAAATGAAGTGATTGTGTTAAAAAAAAGGCTTTAGTTTGTCACATTTTTATGCAATCTTTTTGTTCAACCCACTGAATTAAAGCTGAAAGTCTGCAGTTCAACTGCATCTGAGTTGTTTCATTTAAAATTCATTGTGGTAATATACAGAACCAAAGTTAGAAAAAAAGTTGTCTCTGTCCAAAGATCTGGTTTCACATATATTGGCTTCTTTTTCTCTTTCTCTGTATTATATGAATTTGATGAACTAGTAAAGAACAAAAATGTTGTTAAAGTACAGACAGGAAGGAATGAATTGCATGAACAAGTTATTAGGAAAAAGAAAAGCTAAAGTGGTTAAGGTAATTCAGAGGGATTCGAATGGTACACATGACTGGCACACATAATTCCCATAAAAGCAAACAAGTGTAAATATTTCTGTACCAGTCAGATGTACATATTTTCAAATTTCAAAATAAATTTCTATTCTCATTAAGACCAAGAAGTCTGACAGAAAGCTACAAATATATTCCATATGATGTTTGTGGGATCTATGAGCCAATTTTTGCAAATTCCAAAGGGAAGTCACTTGTCTGGCACAGCCTTCAAGCTTTATGGTCATTATTTTAATGCAAGGGCTTTGAATACAAGATTGTTGCCTCACTTATTTTTAGTTAAAATTAAAACAGCACATGAGATTGTTAAAAGTAGTAGCGAAGCCAGCTATAGTTAAGATAAAGAGGACACAAAAATAAGTGTGAAACATATCAACTGGAAGTTGCCGGAAAGCTTCTTCACACAAGTAGAGGCTGGCATCAAAGTCCCTATAAGAGCAGAGAAAAACATCATCAGTCCTTGACTTTTATTTAGCAGGCACATTTGGTTGAATAAGACATTATACAGGCCCATTATGTAATGGGAAAGCCTAATTCTTGTGCATGACTTTGCTGATTAAAGCACACGTACCCCATGTCCAAGAGTGATTTCTTTCAGATGCTCCTTTGGAGGCACAGTTTTTACAAAATATTTTACTCCCCATGAGAGCAATGGTGAAACAGATCTTGTTTATAATAATAAACACAGGCATGCAACTAAATAAGGCTCTTTTTGCATAAAACATGTGGCCGTGTTATTTGTTTCACATTTAAGGATAAATCGAATGCTACAAATTTGTAATTTTACCCTTTTAGCAATGCTGGTGTTATATCTGGCTGTGTTCTGAGTTAGATTCGTTTGTCAAGTTAAATAAGGCTAGCTGAGTCAACGCTCCTACTAGAAATCTACATGGATTCATGAGGCTTAGTACAAAGAAAAGAGCTTGAGCTATGGCTAAATAATGAATTGTAATAAACATTGGGCAGGCAAGACCGATGGGCAAAATGCAACAGTGCCCTGAGTACTGAAGTCTTTTTATATAATTTAATGTTACACTAATTTTACCTTTAAATATATGATTTTGTGCAGTTTTTTTCTATTCTATCTCTGGGTGACATAGGGCTATGGACATAGTGTTGGGCTTGGATGCCTGAGGTCCACTGGGACTACAACCTCAACGTCCCTCTTGCGATATCAAGGGCACCCCTCCCTTCCCTGTTGCTACTCCATACTGTGTATGTTTAACCTCCTTTCTGTGATCGCTAAAGGGGGCAGGGGAGCATCCACAATGCCACAGTCAGCAGGGCCCATGAAGGCTGGGGCCCATTCCGTTTTTTTTTCCCCTGTGTTCTGCCAGTCCAGTCTGATTCAGCATGGATATCTACTTCCTCCACTTCAGAACATCTCCCTGACATGTCATTCACGTCTATATCTCTTAAGGCAGTCTATACAATCTTTTAGATTGTAAGCTCTTTTGGCCTGGCCCATTTTCATCTTTTGTATTGGTTACTGGTCATTATGCTGGTAATTCTGCATATTCTTTGTATAAACACATTTATTTTACAGTGCTGAGCAATATGTTGAAGCTCTAAAAATACACGTTAATAGTAATATGTCGACACTTTACAAAGATCAAATTTGAATGGCGCTGTGGACACTTTACAAAGATCAAACGTTTTGGGACAACCTGGTCTTCCTCATGGTTTAGTGATTATATTGCAGAAACAACTCTATAAGGGAGTTACTAAAACAGTAAAGTTTAGACGTACAAACTTTTCCAGTATAAGGTTGTCTCTGCAACATATTAACTGGGAAAGGCTTTTCACAGGGTTAAACAAAAGAAAAATGGGATGTCTTCATGCTGTTTAATAAATATGTATGTCAGTATATTCCCCTTGTAAGCAAGGAACATCGTGTTGCAAAGCAAAACCTTTGTGGTTATCACATCCATTATTGTTCTATGTACCACAAGAGAATTAAAAACACAAAGTTTCAGCTTTTTTCCTGCAGCCTATATAGTAGGTATATAATGCTTTTGGCAAAGGCACTAGTTATTGCATGTTCCAATATAGCCACAAGATGGCTCTTTAAGTGCATTTTTAAGGTGTGTATACAGAGTTCAATGTGCCAAACACTATTTGTATTTCGGGCCTGCCTGTCACATTAACCATAATCTACACACATAAGTGGTTGTTTCACTCATTTACAACTTAATTAATTACAATGTTATATTTTACAAGCATAAATTATACTGTATTCTTTCTACACGACGATTAGATTTAGGATCTCTTATTTTGAACAGGAGAGGTCAGAGAGGTGTTTAAAAAAGGTGATCCATTATTATATATGTAAGAACAGGTATAGAAGGAATTCAATTTTGTACAGTAAGCTGTACATATAAAAACTGACACCTCTTAATTGTTTTATTTATGCACCAAGTCAAAAAGCGAACTAAGAGGATATGACGGATAAGAAGAAGATCTCCCCTTTTTAGGTTTCTGCGAAAGTGAAAAAATAGCCATTCATTCTACAGTACTGTTGAAATTAAAGTAATTCAATGATTAATATTTATATAAATAGGGATTTTCTCCCTTAGTCAAAAGGTGGCAATAATACTTCAGTCTCTTGCATTAAATGGCTATGAATAATTAGGTAAAACACTGAACAATTGCAATTATGGTATGCTAAAAAATTCACAGAACAATCTGCTTAGTATTACTCTTAAAGCTGATATGTAGTCTAATTAATATTTATACTGTATATAGTGCTTGTTACCTGAAATCTTCTAACTAGCATTGCTGCGATAACAAAGCTGAGCACAAGGGATCCCAGAATCACGGTATTATTAAACTGCAGCACACAAACCACCAGCAGGCAAGTAACTTGTATCAAATACAGTTTCGCTACCAGCAATACAAAAAACATTAACACAATAAATCCAGATTAAAACAGTTTGTTCGGACTATAAGGGTAATTTGTAATCCAAAATGATCTGACAGTTAAATAGATTTTGTTCTAGTTGCAAGAGGATTAAGATATATACATACATTAAAATTTAGAGAGAGAAAGAGAGGTACATACATCTTCTTAGCTATGCAGAAACATAGTTTTATAGTTACACAGTTAAATCGGGTTGAAAAGAGACAAAGTCCATCAAGTTCAACCCCTCCAAATGAAAACCCAGCCTCCATACATACACTCCTCCATACTTTCACATAAATTCTATATACCCATATCTATACTAACTATAGAGTTTAGTATCACAATAGCCTTTGATATTATGTCTGCCCAAGAAATCATCCAAGCCATTCTTAAAGGCATTAACAGATCACAGACCTTTTCCAGCAGGTTGTAGTCCTGACATTTGCTCAATGAGGCTTTTAATTGTGGAGTTACATAAAAATATGTGATAATACATGGAATTTTAGTTTCCAGCCCTCTACAAATCTACCAAATTAAAGCAAGAATTTCAATATCCCCAGTTTAGCTTGGAAAAAGTGCATACAGCACAAAGACAGATACTAAAAATGAAATTGAATAGAAGAATCAAATTGTTTTCATGTTCATATTAACTAACTGATTCTATCTTTGTTTTATACATATGCCCATGACACAAATTACTTGTAGTAAACTGTTCAAAGCTAATTTCTGATTGGTTGCTATTTGCAACTTTACCTATGCAAGTTCAATCAATTAAACAGCATATAAAGTCATGGCAAAAATAATAATATATTTATGGAAATGATAAAATTCACTTTAGTGCAAATGCTAAGTTAGTTTTTCTTATACTTTACAAAATTTCTAACACATCTTTGTTCACAATTTTGTTCACAATTTACCTTTTTAGTAGGAATCACGTCTGTACAATCAAGAGCAAACAGGACAACTGCTTGGAGTAGCAATACAAACTGGTTGAACTGCCAAGTGATGCTAAAGATGAACGTTGAAATTAACACCACAATAAAGGCCATTTTCTGCAGAAACAAGAAACATAAGTAATAAAAGTCAGGTATAAGACAAAAAAATTGGATGTATAAAATGTTCACAGAGATGTGCTTGCTGTTTATATTGAAGTCAGCTCTGTTAACATTGAAATTGTGAATAGTTGAATGTTCTGGCGAGGAATCTATAAAATAATTCAAAAAGCTCTCCCTGTACAAGCCCACTTGCCAAGTATTACTTTTAAGGTGAATCTGTGCTTTCTTACTGTGCTGATTTTGAAACTTTTTACAGTGTGAATTTTGATAGTGGCTAGGGCTTGTCTGCTCAGTTTGCACTCTGGAAACCATGAGATACAAGTGGACTTCTCCCCCAACGGACCAAGGGAATTTCATGACAAATTATGTCCGGTCTTTATCTGACTAATATGTCTGGAATGCAGCTGTAATTTTTTTGTAGTGTTGCTTTTGATTCCTGCTATATGAACAGCAAAAAATGGCAGTGCCCAATTCTCTCTTAAAGGAATTGTAAACTCAACTCTTGTAGTATCAACCCTGCAAGATACAATACAAAAGTAGGTTAAAAATGTTTTGGTGATCGGGGGGCGGTCCTTAGCCATGGTGGAGACCGGACGCAGATCTTAAGAGCTCCGTGAAGGGATCCTTGCAAACCCGTCCATTAGCAATCTGCAGAGCTGATTAAAAGCTACCGGGACATTTTTGAGTGACTCTACGTTATGGGAAAGCGTGGTACTAGATCGCAACGCCACACCATGTCCCCATTCCTGCAAAAAACTTCAGGCCGTGGCGCGCTGACTAAATCCCAAGATGGCGCCGACTCTGATACTGCTCCTCAGGGTTCACCGCGCTCCGACGCTTCCCCCTCGCAACCAGTGAGTATGTCTCCTTCACTCACTCCTCTACATGACTCCCCACAAGGATCCCCACAAGGATCCCCTTCTGATTTAGCTACCTCGCAGCATATGGAGGGCCAGCCAGTGACGCCGCAAATTTTGGCGGACCAGTTGGCGCACCTACAGTCTGCTTTGACCTCCACCATTACACAAACTGTAGCTGCGGCTGTTAATGCGGCAATGAAGGAGGTTCAGAAGGAAATTACTGATCTTGAGGATCGTACTGATAAACTAGAAAATTACACTGATGATATGGCACAGCGCCTGATGTATGTAGAGGAAGACAATGCTGCTCTTAAAGAGGAAGTTTTTCAGCTACGCGACATGTGCGAAGACCTGGAAAATAGGTCGCGGAGACAAAACTTAAGGTTCAGGGGGATTCCTGAAGAAGTCTCCCCATCTGACATATCAGGCTACCTTAAGGACCTCTGCTCTCATATATGCCCGGATTCGCCGCCCGATCTCTGGCAATTTGACAGGGCACATAGGTCGCTAGGACCTAAACCTTTGGCGCCAAAGCCTCCACGCGATATCATCGCCTGCTTCCATTATTTCCAGGGCAAGGAAGCTATTTTGGCAAAGACGAGAGCAACACAGATTCTGGGGTTCCGCAACCATAAAATCCAGATCTTTACGGACCTTTCTCCAATCACTTGGGCAAGCGGAGAGAGCTCCGTCCTGTTACGCAAACACTGAAGGAGCATGGTATACTATACAGATGGGGCTTTCCATTTAAATTGGTTGTCACGCGAGCAGGCCAAACCTATACCCTGCACAATCCACGGAATGGATCTCGTTTTTTGGCCTATCGCTTAAAGAGGGGTTATCTCCTCGCAAAGGATCCACGACAGAGGGGCCACCACCACCACTTGCCCCCCAGTGGTCCAAAGTGCGACGACAGGATTCATCGCCGAGTCTGGCCTTAAGCCCTTCACCTCCTCGGGACACCTGATCACCCTACTTGATATGCTTTTCTTCACATTCTCAAGAAAGTGGGCTTTCCCGTCTGTCACGATTTTGCCACGAGACGATCCTTGGACATGGAGACTCACTTTTCTACCTACTTGGCCTGCGGCGGACCCCGCAGGGCTATGGATCTTCTCCCCTCATCGGAGGTATACGGTCTACCTCCCACAGGCACTAGACTTAGTGTCGGTGCCTTATTTTCCCTGATTCTGTCAGTCGAGAATACTTTATTGGGCTATAGTCACAAGAGTGAAAAGAGAATCGCCCTTGAGTTATTTAAATTGCTTTACTAAGTTTATATTTACTTGTCATTTTTATTTTTTACTGTGTGTTTGATTCATTTCATATGTGTTCAGTACTGCAACTGTTTCTTAAGTGCTGGTTCCTGCACTTACTACTTAACCTTGTTTTGCTTGATATTTTGACTTGCATTATGATTACCCGCTTCCGATTTTTTGCTTATGGGGTACTCCTGATGTTCGCTTTCCATTGGGGGGAGCCAAGGGCCTTTGGTCGACTGAATGTAAGGTTCCTGAATTTGAAAAACGAAGAGACAGAAGGGCATATTTTACTCATAGATAACCATGGCTAAACTTGTGTCCATGAATGTAAAAGGCCTTAATAGCATTCATAAGAGATACTTGGCCTTGAAGGAGCTCAAACATTTGCGAGCCGACATTGCTTTCATTCAAGAAACCCATTTTCGTAGAGACAGCCCCAATACCCTTACTTCTAAACTTTATCCTAGAGCCTACTACTCCTCGGGCCCCTACAAGAAAGCAGGGGTTGCTATCCTTATTCATAAAGATTGCCCTTTCTTGGTCGACCAAACTCTTGTTGACCCACATGGCCATTATTTGGTATTGAAAGGAATGTATGCTAATGTGCAATTGTTATTGGTTAATGTGTACTCCCCTAACAAAAAACAGATTAGTTTTCTACGTAAAGTGATTTCTAAGTCCCAACAATTCAGCTCTCCTTATGTGGTCTTGGGGGGAGACTTTAATCTGACATTCTCTCAGGTGACGGACAGATCGGAGCCCTCCCCGGACCAGGCGGCCCATAACTTATCTACGTCTTTTAGACAAATTATCTGACAGTCCCAACTTTTTGATGCTTGGCGCACTAAACATCCGAAGGACAGACAGTACACATTCTACTCGCCTATTTATAAATCACACTCACGTATTGACTACTTTTTCATATCTTACCCTTGCCTTCATATACCATATGAGTCTGAAATTCTGCCGATCACCTGGTCAGACCACGCTCCGATATTCCTAGTTCTGGAATTATTTAAACCCCCACCCCGGGAAGCCCACTGGCGCCTTAATGAGTCCATCCTAAATGACAAAGAAGTGTTTTCTCGAATAGAGGGTGATTTGAAGGAATACTTCCAAATTAATGAGGGCTCCGTTGCCTCTCTGACAACTTTGTGGGAAGCTCATAAAGCCACAATAAGGGGACGCCTGATAGGTCTAACGGCACATAAGAAGAAAGTGGCTAATGACAGTTATCTTACACTTCATAGGCAGTTGAGGGATCTAGAAACACAACTCAATCTGGGATGTACTGATCCCTTACTGATGAAAATCAACAAAACTCGTAAGGAATTGGCTGCCCTACGACAGCAACAAGCTGAAAAGGCTATAATTTGGACGAGACAGCTATTTTATGAGAAGGCCGATAAACAGCATACCCTCCTGGCAAGAAAGCTTAGAGACCAGCAAGTTCGATCTAGAATTACTTCCCTTACACTGCCCACTGGGACACTTACATATAACATACTCTAAGCGAGTATCACCTCAATGCTCTTATATGGGACCCTGCCTCTCCTACTCGGATCTCCCCATCAGCCTTGTCAGCAACGAAGTTGACTTATTCAATATGGCTCAAGACTAGATACAAACACAAGTTGATCCCTGTTGGTTACTTATTTGAATAATCCGGCATTTCGGCCGGGGACTGATCCTTCATTTTGTGCTAATTGGTCTCAACTCCATCTCTTCACGATCCGAGAACTTCTCGATCCTCAAACCCACCTGATTCTACCCTTCCAAGCACTCAGAGATAGACAGCCTCGGACTGACATAAAGTGGTTTGAGTACTTCCAGCTCTGCCATTTCCTCACGCCATACATTTCATATGCCAAGGCTAACTCTCCCACGCCTTTCGAAATGCTTGTGGCTAATGGTCTACCCCAAAAAGGCCTCATCTCCAGAATTTACACCTTGCTGACAGTCTCCCCGGATGGTTTACAGCCCAGACATAATTATATGGATAAGTGGGACCAAGCTCTCCCACAACCGATACCGGCTGAGGACTGGCCTCTGATATGGGACAATGCGAAACGGGTGGTTGTCTGTGCTCTTCAAAAGGAACAGATATATAAAGTATTGACCTGCTGGTATTATACGCCTGTGCGACTGCACAAGTTATTCCAACAATCCTCACCTCTATGCTGGAGGAACTGTGGTTCCCATGGGACCATGCTACATACTTTTTGGGACTGCCCACTAATTCAACCGCTTTGGACTGAGGTGGCGAATCTGTTAGGCCAATTGCTGAAGCGGCCCATTGCAATGGACCCGGTAACCCTGCTTTTGGGCAAACCTTTGCCCAGGTTACGTAGAAGTGGGCAGGCTTTAGTCAATCAGATCTTGACGGCCACCCGTCTGGCGATTTCGTCTAAATGGAAGAGCATCACTCCACCGAGTCTTACTGAGGTGCTTAACAGGGTGAACTCAAATCGTACTTTTGAATTGGGTATAGCTCACATCAACGATACAATGGATCGGTTCACGAAGACTTGGGACATATGGATACTGAGTGGCCTGGCTAATTCCACCCCACAGGGTCTCCACCCTCCACCTGCCCCTTAATCAGGATAAGCTTAGGGTTGACCATGTTGCCTTTGTCTGTTCACTATATAATCATTATGACATGCCTGTCTTTGTGTGTGCTATTCCTCTGCTGTTGGTTGACTGGAAGTGACAAATGTTATATAATGTTTTGGTGATCAAACACTCTTTATTAATGTATTAATTTATTTAATATATTTGTATGTACTGCAAGTGGCTCTTTATGTACTTAAACTAACCCTTCTGTATTTTATATATCGTCTGAAGTGTAAAACTCTACCTGCAGTTTGCACTACTCAGTAATGATTTGGGTAGGTGTTAGTATTCAGTGTTGCTTCCAATCTGTTATAAGTGCTAACATTCATTTTTAAATTAATGTGTTTGATTACGCACAAGAGCCAAACACTTTCAAAGAAGATTGTAATCAAGAAACACAGTAATAGAAAAATATAAAAATCAACCAACAAACCAAGCAAAAAAAAATCATGCCTTGGATAATTTCTAGTGTAATTGTTTCATCTTCCTTTAACACAGTTATATATACTATTGAATGCACCTTTCTTCTGACTATTCTTGTTCATTATGTGGTTGACTGCATTTAGGTGTAGTGCAGAGTCTCTTAGCTCAAGCGAATTCATCCTAATTTACGTTCTTATGATACGTTTCTCCACCATAGGTGTGGGCTAATAGAGCCTGCACTTTTTTTAAATTGCCCCTGCGAGTTACCTGCACTGGGAGGAAGTTTCTGGTGAGTATGGCCATGTTCAGTTACATGCATGTGTATACTAAGTGATTTTTTCCAGCTTGCGCATTGTGTGCATGTGAGTGACGTCAAGCTTAGGTTGAGAACTGAGACACTTTGCTTAGTGTCACAACATGGCGGACCTTTAACAACTGTTAATACTTACCTGTTAACAATGTACCATAATGCTGTTAGTTACCCAGAAAGCCACGTTCTACTGAGCAACCAGCTGCTAATGTAGAGAGTTGTTACATACAAGGTTTGGAGCCCAAACAAAGTACAAATGTAGAAGTAAACTGACTCCAAATAACTCTGTAAGAATAAGATACCTAGATAGAAAACCAAAAAATATTTCTTAAAGATGGATAAAAACATTCAATAAAACTTGTGAAACAGCAATATCTTAGGTTAGTTTGAGATGTCCTTTAGCTAATCACTTACTAATACTTTGAAATATAACTGTGAGAGTTACCTTGAAATAAAGACTGCACTTACTGGAAAGTTTATTTATTATAATAAATAAAGAGGTCTTTCATTAAAGGGCATGTAAAAGCAAAAAATAAAATGTAATTTTTACTTTATTTAACGAAAAAGAAACCTATCTCCAATATACTTTAATTAAAAAATGTGTACTATTTTTATAAGAAACCTGACTGTATGCAGTGAAATTCTCCCTTCATTTACTGCTGTGGATAGGAATTGTCATATGGCCCCTAACTGCTGAGCAGGGAAACAACCATACTTATGAACAGCAGGGGGAGCCCCCGCCTTACTTCCCAGCCATGCAGAACTCAAGCAGCTTTGCTTTTTATGACGATCCCTAAGCAGCCCAGACCACACTGAGCATGTGCACAGTCTTAGTCTTGCAACAATGTTTAACAAAGTTACAAGATGGTGACCCCCTGTAGCCAACTTTGAAAGCATAAATTATTTGTTTGATTAGGCTTGTGGTGCAGTAAGTTCATGTTTATATTTAGTATACAAAATACAGCATTTCTAGCCATATTCTATTTTAGACTTTACATGCCCTTTAAGAGCCCAAAGCCTAAAGCCATCATTACGCCAATAAAATGCCTGAGAATTCTCCATGTTGTGGGACCTGCACAATATACAAACAGACGCAAGTAAAACACATGAAATGCATTTTGAATGAATTGATTTATTTAAAATGATATTGACACTTTCATTTTTTTAAAATAAAAACAACATTAAAAATTAAAACAGAAGCAAAATGATCTTTATATGTCAATTCACGATGCCTTAGGCCAATGGCAGACAGGTCATTTTCTCTGCTACCGTATTAAAGGGGTTGTTCAGCTGTGCGTACATGAGTACAAAGAAAACAAATACATTATGAATTAATGAACTTGGGACCAATAGTAGTGTTAAACATAGTGTGACGACATACTGTGAATGCCTGTTAGTCAGGACATATGCACAAACAGAAAGCACAAAGTACCAGCTAAGATCCACCTGGGAGATGGTTGAGCCACCCTCTGTTGGTGTTTAAACTCAGATCAAAAGGGAGGTGGTGGACTAGTTTTCTATAAAGCATGCTACCAGAATGCAACTCTCACATATTGTTTGTTAAAGCCTGCATACCAGCCATATCACGTTGGACTTTACATCCATAGAACAGCAAGCTTTTCAGATCAATAGATGCATCTGCACTGCTGCTTACCAGAAATCTCTTTGATGGTTGGATTTGTATTTTTCTCAGTGTGAGTTAATCTGATTTTGCTCTGAACGCATTTGTTTTCTTTCTTTGCCGTACAGTAGTCATTGTATGAAAACATCTTACATATTATTCTTCAACTTGATTTCTGTGTGAATAAACCATATATCATGGCATAGTAAATTATGCTAAGGGTAAGGCCAGACGAGGAGATTCGGGGAGATTTTGTCGCCTGTCGACTTATCGCCACGTCTTTTGCGTGACTATCTCCCCGAACTGCCTCAGCGTTTTTTCCCCATAGGCTACAGCACAAAATCGGCTGGGCTAATATACACGTGGCAATGCGTTTTCAATAGTCGCCCGAGTTTGCCTCGAGGCAATAAGTCGCCAGACGAAAAAAATCTCCCTGAATCTCCTCGTCTAGCCTTACCCTAAAGGGAAGAGATTTTTTTTCTGATTCTAAATAATTGCATATTATTACACTTTGAGGTAATTGTTATAAATTTTTAGTGTTCACATCAGGGATTTCTAGTCACTGGCCAGAAAACTGTTGTAGCCTAAATGCAAGAAGCCTAAATGTAACAGGATGACATCCATGATGTGCCTAGTTCTTTCCTCAAAGTCTGGGGCCTCTAGCTATACATTACCCATAGCTACAATTTATTAGAACACAATGGTTGGGGTGAATCCGGGGTAACAAACCATCAATAGTAGTGGATTGCAGACGGGTTGCCACCTGTCCGGTTTTGACCCAGACAGCCAGGTAATTTGAAAGGCTGTCCGGGTCAAAACTTCCTGCCCGGTTTTTTAAATTTGGAAAACTAGGCAGGATTTACCATGATTGACACAGTGATCGGGCAATTGCAGCATTACGGCACGCCCTTCCATGTCACGGTGCCGTCTCCTGCTCGGTCTCCACTGGCAGAAAAGGTGGCAACCCTAACATGGCAGCTGTGTGGCTATTGACCCAAACTCATAAGGGAACTCTGGAATTACTGCTAGGGCCAGGCTGATGGTAATTCTAGGGCATTGTTGAATCTGCACTTGTGTGTAATTTGTCAGAGCATATATGGCCATGTACCTTTTTGAATAGTGTCACTACATGCTCAGTACAGTGCCTAATTTAGTCCTTTGGACTTGTGTTAGTAAAGAAACTTTGAGGTATCAGAATTACAAGGTTGGACTGGGCCAGCAGAACTCCAGGAAAAAAACCTGATAACCAAGGCCTGCTCCCTCACCCAATCACAGCCACAAGTTCAAAAGGAGGTTGCAGCCCCAGTGGGCTTAAAGATACTGTAAGCAGTATGAGTGACAATCTGATGCAGGGACAATATAGTTCTGGCCTACTCACCTTCTGATTTCCTGAATCATTCCCAGAGAATATGTGTGTGATAACTGAGCTGCTGTCTAGTCACCATGGCAACCAAGCCAGGCCCAGACCTCAAGGCATGCTGAAAAGGGTGGTTGTATTCCCAGTGAGTAGTACTCCTTTGATGTGGAAACTGAAGGCTGTTCTCTGCTTGTGAGTGAGAGACACCTGGCAAAGGCACATGATCTGGATTCCACATTTTTGTAATACTTTCAGCAAGCAAGGTTTTGTTACCCTTTTTATTATGATGAAAATGTCCAGCTATTTGCCCTCTATCCTTAACTCTGTCTCTCCCACTCCACAATAAGCAAATCTTTCTCTTTTGCAGATCTTGGTTCTGCCTACTTTTCCCATCACTGTTTGGCCACCCCCATCATTATACACAGTTCTCTTGTCTCACAGCTCACCAGCTGCAGAATCCATACCCTCCGATTCTTCCTGCCCTCCAACAAATAAACATCTGTGCTACGGAGCATGCCATTATTTAAATGAAATTCTTAAAAATGGTTCTACACGATCCACTGAAAGGTGTGTGAGGGGAGAGCGTACATACACACACATTTTTAATATATTGGAACAATTATTTAAAACTGTAAAATGCACTCTGCATTGAAAAACATTTGCACTGCTAGTTCTCGAATACTATGGAATGCTAAATGTCATTGATCAGATGCAGAGACCTAGCATTAGGAGCTTATCATTACTTATCACTATATATATATATATATATATATATATATATATATATATATATATATATATATATATATATATATATATATATATATAAATAAAAGTCCAAAAGTTTACACGCACACCGATGTTAATATAAATGTTACTTTATTAGGAAGTCATTAATTATATTGCATCAACGTTTCGGTTCGGAATCTAGAACCTTTCTCAAGATGCTTTTTGCATCTTGAGAAAGGTTCTAGATTCCGAACCGAAACGTTGATGCAATATAATTAATGACTTCCTAATAAAGTAACATTTATATTAACATCGGTGTGCGTGTAAACTTTTGGACTTTTGGATTTTACGACCTACACACAGCACCCGAGTTCAGTTTTTAACGACGAGTGCGGACCTTAATGGTGGATATATATATATATATATATTTCTTGTACTCATTGTGGAAGTGCACTCATGGGTGACCTGCATTTTGGGCATAAAAAGTCCAGCACTGAAAAGCCAACAATGCCATTTACACCCTTTCCCCCTTTATATCCTACACTTTGTCTTGAATGGAAGCTAGGGCTACACCATACTGAACTTGACCCGGCCAATATACCAATCCCCCGCTGCACCTCTTGACACATTACCTTTGCTCAGGTGCAGGCAGATGCGTCTGATTTCAGAACAAATCCGTCAGATCTGCCTGCACCAGAGCAGAGGTAGGAAGAGGAACAACAGCGGAGCAGATTCTCATATAGTGTGATCTTAGCCTTAGGGTCTTCCGTTGGCCGACTAGATTTGGTTTCTGCGATGAACATGTAGATGTGGACATTAGGGGGCAGATTTATCAAGGGTGGAAGTGAAAATTCTAATTTTTAAATTCGAAATCCAATGTAAGTTTAGTGTACTTTGACTAGGGAATAGTGCAAATTTGAAAAAAAATTGAATATTGAATTCTATCTCGTACTGTCTCTTTAAAGAAGACTATTTGACTATTTACCATCTAATACCTGCCGAATTGCTGTTTTAGCCTAGGGGGAGACCTCCTAGAACGTATTTGGAGTCATTTTTGAAAAATTTAACATTTTTTTTTGGAAAATACTTCGATCTGAATTCGAATCGAACGATCGAATACAGCCTACACACCGAAGTTTTTTTTAATCAATTTCAATTGGTCTTTTTTTTTATTCGAATTTAGAGTTTAAAAAAACTCCCATCACCTCAAAATTAGACCCTTGATAAATCTGCCCATAGATGTCCAGTTCCCCAAGTCTTTGGAGAACCGAGAACCACCCTGGCAGCTATCAGAAAATCTGCAATCCCTTTTGTACTGTAAAAAACTTGCACAGAATACAAAAAACATAGCATTGTAGGACACTACACAATAAATTCCCCTCAGAAGAGCCATCACTTGGGTACTAACTTATTTGTGTTCTTGTATTCATGTTTTAAAGTAGGCTGCTACTTTCAGATATCCCGTCGGTCTACTAGTAGATTCCTCTATGATTGGACAAAGATGCAATGCAATCAAACAGGGCAGGGATAATTTTAGTGTAAGTCCTCTATCCGAGAACCAGGATTCTGTTTTTATTAATAAATACAGTATATGCCCCATGTCTGGCCACTTATGCTGTTTTAGCTTGATCCTAGAACTTGAAGTTGTGGAGGCCTTCAAGTACAGAACAGCATCAGCGGTGGCTCATCGGTGTGTTTTAACTGGGAATACTTGTATATACAGGACAGTACAAGAATTTATACAACCCATTTGCTTTTAAAAGTTTATGGGCAGTTAGATGGGTGTCTGGTATTGTGTGAATGGGCTCTTTCTTTGCCACCACTTCTTATATATTTATTTTATCATAAAAAGTGTGTTTTGTGTGTTATGTCTTCACCATGGCAACATACAGAGGTACACAAAGGTAGTTACTGACATTTTAATGTAAAAGCAGGGGGGGGTTCATCTGGTCTCTGCAAACAGCCGAGATCCCTGTTGCTACAACATTTAGGGTTACCATCTTTTTCCAATGCTAGGTCACGACAGGGGGCAGGCTGACGTCACAAAGGCAGGGCAATTGCGCCAAGTGATTGGTTCCCATTGGCTATGACATGACGATAGGCGACACGTTAGGCTCAGAAAATCCTGCCCAGTTTTCCTTATTTGGAGACAGGAAGTTTTGGCCTGAGCAGCCCTTCTGAATAGGCTGTCCGGGTCAAAATCAGACTTACATAAATCAACATAAATCAACAACATGTATTTGTGTAAAGGTTCTCATCTGAAAATGTTTTTTACATTTTTTTTTCATTATTCCATTTCCCTTTTCCATTTTTACAGAACCCATGTAACAACTAGAAATAAACAGTTACAAACATCTTTTCATTAAAAAAGTGTTTATTACCAAAATACAATATGAAAGTCAATATGTGACAATTTTGTAAAGCAAAATAAATTATTCTAACAGTATTTTAAGGTAGTTTTGAAATACTACAGTTGCCTTACAGGTTATCGTTCAGTAGAGAACGTATTCCTAGAATATAAGGCGTGCAAAGTTCAGACATTCCGGGCAATATCACCAAAATATAAAAACCACAAGAAGCAATTACAATTTGGAAATGTCCGTTTTTCTTGTAAAGCAAAGGACTTTGGCTACAAAAGGTGCTACGCCCTTTTGTAGTGTCACACAAACTAGAAACATACCGTGAAATGGGTCAATATTGCAATCAAATTTTAACCAAACAAAGCACCAGAGAAAAAATTTAAAAAAAAAAAAAAAATTAATATATATATATATATATATATATATATAAATATTCCAACAAGGTCACACTCACTTTAGATAAAAATGTCGCATTTATTCCAAACGCAGTAGAAGCATGTAAAAAGTTCATGTGCAGCACATAGCAAACTTATCTGAACATATTATACACACATACATACATTTTTTAAGCAAAGTTTATTAGAAGTCTCACAATAGTTAACATATAGCCTGTATAGTTTCCTCAAAAGAAGAAATGTATACTGTATATTCAGAGCTCTTTTTGTACAGTTGGCCCAAGTTAAAAGTTACTACACATTCCATGTTTTGAGGTTTGTCTGACAGCAGAATAGCTAGACAGACGGGCCTGGTGTGGTTTCCCCATTAAAACTATGTTTCACTGACAAACATTTTCAGGCTTTTTGGTACCCAGCATAGGAATTTCTTTTAGATGAGCCTTATCATTTAGAACAATATTGCTTAACCCGTGGGTCAGGACACAAAATTGGATCACTACACTTTTCACCAATGACCCACTTAGATATAGACAGGATACCATCAAATTGAGGATTAAAAGAACAAGTTACACTAAAATGTGACTTTACATATTCTTTTTTTTCTGTCCTGAAAATATAAATCTTTTCTTTGTGTTTTTTCTTGCAGCGTGGTAGCCATTGGCTCGGTTCCATTCAGCCATTTAGGGTAAGTGACCAGTGGCGTAACTAGTTGTTACTGGGCCCCATAGCAAATTCAATTTAGGGCCCCAAAATATTTATAAGTTGGCCTATTTTACCAAGATATATTAAAATTGCTAATTAATTAGGGTCTCACTGGGCCCCCTACACTCCTGGGCCCCCCTGCAACTGCAGGGTCTGCTTCCTCTATAGTTACGCCCCTGTAAGTGACTATTATTAGTTAAGAGAGTTTAGGCCACTTTTAATTCCCATATTACTAATTGTTTAAGACCGACTAAAAAACTATTCTTATAGATATAAATACAGACACCCATTGTAAGCAAACTTTCTTTGTAATATGCATTATTGAATCCTGTATGAAATATACATACATCAATTGTTCCTAAATGTGTCTGTCTCAAAGCAATGACCTGGTAATGGTGACAGTGCCTTATTCATTCTATTAATTCATGGAACAATAGTGGGATAGCTCAGTAAATGTGTTCAATTGGCCCTCAATAAACAAACATGGTTTCAGGCTGAAAATCAGCACTGCATACTGTTTTTATATGAGAAAAAAAAAAACGTGAAGTGTAAAAGATCTATATGGTAATTCTGTGCAATGAGGGATTTAAAGCCTTCAACTTTGCCCAAGCTGCAATTACAACACCGATGGTGCATTTCTTAAAAAAACCCAAAACATTATACATATCCATCTCCTTAAACTGCCAGAGAAAAAGCACTTAAAGCTACACTGGTAGAAAACAGTAGAATGTGAATGTGTTTAGTGGTTTTTGAATCAGATGGCTGCTGCCACTTGTGATAATCATGTTTCATCTGAATGCTTACAATTTGCCAACAGATTCTTTAATTGGGTATCCTCCTGATGACGCATTTAAGCACTGAATGCAGATTGAACCCAACATGCCGAGTTCCACTTGCGTTCGGCGCTTGCATGCATCATCGTGAGGTCCTCCCTTTGAAGAAGAATCAGATGCGTCCAGGCCTAAGCTCCCCTGCAGTTTAGCTCTGTTAAGCAGAATGCAGGGGAGTACAGCCCAAAATGCAAATTTGTACAAACTTCTAACTTTTATAAAACCGACCATTTAATATTTTATTCTATATAATCAGCATTTTACTTACTATTACTAGATTCCAGGAAATCAAGAATCTGTCCTGTACTGAATTCATGCACTGATGCCACATAAAAGGTCAAAGATTACAAAGCACTCAAGTTTTTTTTTTACCTCGTCTGATCTTATGTAAGAGTTTTTCTACAGCCTAACCAAATAACTAATGGATCATGCTTAAAGGAACAGTTCAGTGTGAAAATAAAAACTGGATAAACAGATAACGGTTTCTCACCTCTGTCTCTATCGGTTTCTCACCTCTGTCTCTATCGGTTCCCCACCTCTGTCTCTATCGGTTTCCCACCTCTGTCTCTATCGGTTTCTCACCTCTGTCTCTATCGGTTTCTCACCTCTGTCTCTATCGGTTCCCCACCTCTGTCTCTATCGGTTTCCCACCTCTGTCTATCGGTTTCTCACCTCTGTCTCTATCGGTTTCTCACCTCTGTCTCTATCGGTTTCCCACCTCTGTCTCTATCGGTTTCCCACCTCTGTCTCTATCGGTTTCCCACCTCTGTCTCTATCGGTTTCCCACCTCTGTCTCTATCGGTTTCCCACCTCTGTCTCTATCGGTTTCCCACCTCTGTCTCTATCGGTTTCCCACCTCTGACTCAATCAATTTCTCACCCTTGACTCACAGTTTCTCAGCTCTGACAAACCATCAAGTTGTGACAAACAATATCTTGCTTATATGTGCTAAGTGTAAAAGCAAAGCCTCTAATAAATAAAGGTTTTATGTAGAAAATATAGCAAAGGCACTGCTTTGATCTGTGATAACATTTGAATTTAGTTTTTTTCCAAAGCTTCTGCAAACATCTGGTGTCTAGAGGAATTGAGATGTTATTTGTATGAATTAGACACATACTGTTGAGTGGGCATGTTTAAATGCAAGTAGGATTTATGTATGAAATGTCTGCATAGTTGTCCAGGGTCTGATTCTTTATAACTTGTCAGTTGCTGTGTACAACATCCATTATATCAGTAAAGTTGTACATGCATAGGACAAGCTGTGGAATATTGGACTGATTGTCCTATTGATTAATTGGCTGGATAGAAGTGCAATATGACCACAGATATAAATGCCAAATTGCAGTGATAGGACATATGACACTAAACTAAGCACAAAACGGTTCCTACTGCCAGAAATCTACACATACACACCCTCAGATCACTAAGAGGACTGTTTTTCTATTTTGGCAAACCAATCTTTAAATAGCCATACACTCTCAGATTATCATACCGTTTGTTGGAAATAGCCTAACCTGTATGGAAAATCTGTGTGTAGGTCCAGTTTAAGGCATAATATTGCCTCTAAGCTGTGCACTCATGTGCGCGCACTCAAGTTTTGACGCCAATACGCAATAAATTGTGGTGCGCACAACGAATTTTGTGTCAAGGATAAAGGACCTAAAGTGGTCCGAAACGTGTATATACACATATACACAGTCTTTAAGCAGCCACACTCTAATCCGGATTTCAATGCTCTGCAAGTGCTGGATCGAATTTCTTCATACAAATTATGACATAGATCTGCACTCTAAATGTTCAGTGAATCAAACAATATGTGTGCCATATATTTAAATTTTTTTCAGTGCCAAAAAGTGTGAACTATATAGTAGCTTTAAATATAGCTCTCTTTCATGTTATGTTTAGCATTTGCCATACAACAACTAAATTTACTGATGGAAATGGCTATGGGTAAGTTTACACTTAACAGAATTTTAAGCCTTGGAACTGTCAAGGTTAGCAGGCACCAACCTTATTAACTTGTGAGTAACATTTAAATGTTAAAAGCATTGGAGAGATGCACAAGCATGAAAATGTTTGAAATCCATGTTCAAAAAAACTAGTTTCAGGTCACTATGAGAAACATTTAAAGGAGGTGACGAGCAACGTGACTCAAAAGCCACTGTTTGGGGATTACTGGTCTATGGCAATGTGTTTGAGCAGGTTTATCATAGTATGCCAATAAAGATTAACATAAATAATGTAACAAACATTATGCATCACCACTGTGAGTATATACAGCAACTTATTTTACGACACCACAGCAACTAAACATCTCCAGCATAAATTAAGGAATTAATTTGATTTTCTATCAACAGTTACTATAATATGTAACTCTTGCATTACTGGTAAGCTCTGTAAACTATGGTGTGCACAGAATAACCAAAAAGATAGCACCAAGGAAAACCGTTTTCTTTCTTCATTAATGGGTTTTTTCACCTTTGAGATAACTTTTAATATGATGTAGAGAGTGATATTCTGAGTAGCAGCCCTTCAATTTGCATTTTAAGTAATCTGGTAACTAGGGCCCAAATTACCATTACCAGTAACCATGCATTGATTTGAATAAGAGACTGGAATATGAATAGGAGAGGGTCTGCATAGAAGGATCAGTAATACAAAGTAGCAATAACAATACATTTGTAGCCTTACAGAGCATTTGTTTTTTTAGGCGGGGACAGTGACGTCCATTTGAAAGCTGCAAAGAATCAGAAGAAAAAGACAAATAACTATAAAAAAATAAATAATGAAAACTAATTGAAAAGTTGCTTCGAGCTGGTCGTTCTATAACATAATACAAGTTACTTTAAAGGTGAACCACCCTTTTAAGAACTATATTATAATATATATTATTAAATATTATGAAATGACAAATACCATATATATATATATATATATATATATATATATATATATATATATATATATATATATATATATATATATATATATATATATATATATATATATATATATATATATAGTCAGTTTGTTGAACCGGCACTCACCAACGATCAATCAAGTCCCTGGTGCTGCTTCAAGAAATAGCAAAAAGATATAGTTAAGAGCACTCACGGGTATTGTGAAAAAGGCTTTTATTGGAGTATTACAATCTACCCCACATCAATGCATTTCGGTTCTCTCTGAACCGTCGAAACGCGTTGATGTGGGGTAGATTGTAATACTCCAATAAAAGCCTTTTTCACAATACCCGTGAGTGCTCTTAACTATATCTTATATATATATATATATATATATAGAAAGCAACCTACATACTACTGCAACACACAAAAAAAAATACACACACACACACACATATATATATATATTAATTAATTAAAGCAATATATAAAACATACATGCTTGTAAAGACTATAATTGTAAGTAGGGCATTCGATCAGGTTTTTGCAAATTTATTTTGCAACATTTACTGATAATTTTCTCTCTCTTTTCACAGCTTCATCTTACTATAACTACAGAAACATTATTGTAGCATTCACTTTAATAAGCTTTTATTTAAGAAGAAAATGCTGGAAATGTAGCTGAGATCAGGCTAGAGTTGAATATTTTTTTTTTTAGAACAATAAGAGGCTAAAACTATGCTATAGTTTTAAGAGGTAAGTGGATAAACAGCCAAATATCCATACTGCACCATATACAAAAATGCACCTTTACAAATGATAGAAAAATTTAGTAACGTAGATATGTTCCAAGGCAATTTTTAAATGGTCTTCCATTTTTATAATTTCAGTAATCTGACTGCCAAGGTTCAATTATCCCTAGCACCCAGACAGTGGTTTGAATACCAGAATTGAAGGAGCCATATTTATTTTTTGGTTGCTGGGGTCAGTGATCCCCAAAACCATTTAATAGTTTTAACTATAAAAACAAAGACCACTTTAAAAGTTGCAAATAGAACATTCTATAACATACTAAAAGCTAACTTAACAAACCCTATAAATTTGGTTCTTAACCATGAATTAAAGGACCAGGACCCTCAAAACAAAAATGCATTTATGTAAAATTCAC